>NC_136989.1:4606321-4732759 GCF_032717465.1 Coenobita brevimanus
CACACTCACCTGTCTTACCCTCCCAGCAGACTCTAGTCTCCGCTACCCAACCATTCGTCTCCCCCTCCCACCAGCCAGATTCTGCGCTGCTTTCTTCCACCCTCCCCACACTACCCCTATATAACTCCGCCCACATTTCTCCCCTCCTCACCCTCCCACATCCCCCCTCCCTCCACCTGCAACTGTTACCAGAACCACTGAGACCCAAACCAAGTTGCTGGTGGATGGGGTGTAGCCGTTTCATTTGTCCGGAGCTGTACTTTGGCAAATAACTCTGATTCTTGATTTGGCTTTAAGAGCGTGAGCGAGTAATAGAGAGGGTTTTTAGGGGTAGCGTGCAGAGGGAAGGAATATTATTAATACTTCCTTTCTTGATATTTCCTCGTTAGAGTGGGAATATGTCTCTTTAGGCACAGGCTTATTAATTACACATCTGTCAGAGAGGTCTCCCAGGTATGGTCCATAGAATCTCGCTTCACAACGCGGAACAAGGGCGGAATACTCTTAATACTACTTTCACAATATTACTTCGCGCCTAGATGACATTTCTTCCTCACAGTCTTTCTTTCAGCAATGGGGATATGTCTTTATAGATATCCAGGGGTGACACTCAAGCACATATATTCCACTCAGATCTTAGTCCACATTCCTCGAGCCTCTAACTTCTCATTGTGATCTGGATTTACCCCTGATATTACCACTCACATAGTTGGAATACCACTGCACAATACTGGTTCTAGGAGAGAGAGAGTCACACTTAACCTATATCACTAACTATTACATTATCACCCGTATTCTCTTAAGAAAGGAGACGGGGGCACGGGACATTGGTGATCCGGCTGAGTTAGGGGTGCTGTCAAGACAGGGGCGAACTGAGAGGGCAACGGGGCGGTCTCGCAAAGGCGTCCTCTTCGTGTCCGGGACTCCCCGGTGGCTTCCGGATTGGGCTCCGCGCGTAAGGCCCTTGGGACTGGGGCCAACATAGGTCCCGGGACCTCTGGGTCAGGTCCCGGCGTCGTGGGGTCGTGGCGAGAGGGTCTCGCCTGGGTGTCCTAGGGAGGGCCGAGAGAGGCGACGGGCTGCGGGCCCTCTCCCCACGTCCAGGGCGCCATCAGGGGAGTGACTGCGGCAGCGACTGTCACTGGGGCCCGATACAGGTGTGTCTGCTCTAGGAGCCAGAGCGTAAAGAACAGAGACCGGGGGAGGCAGGGAGGTCTGTCCGGGGATGTTCTGGGGACAGGACACCTGGAGTTCAATCTCCGGTTGTGGAGACGTCCCTCTCCTAGCTACGCCATGGGAACGACCATAGATCGTCTCTACCTGGACACTGGGAGGAGCGACCATTGATCGCCTCTACCCGAAGGCACTGTGGGGAGGTTTGACCATTGATCGTCTCTACCGGGACACTAAGGGAGCGACCATTGATCGTCTCTACCTGGACACTGTGGGAGCGACCATTGATCGTCTCGACCGGTCCACTATGGGAGCGACCATTGATCGTCTCTACCTGGACACTGTGGGAGCGACCATTGATCTGCCTCTCTACCTGGACACTGTGGGAGCGACCATTGATCGTCTCAACCGGAGCACTAAGGGAGCGACCATTGATCGTCTCTACCTGGACACTGTGGGAGCGACCATTGATCGTCTCGACCGGAGCACTAAGGGAGCGACCATTGATCGTCTCTACCTGGACACTGTGGGAGCGACCATTGATCGTCTCAACCGGAACACTAAGGGAGTGACCATTGATCGTCTCTACCTGGACACTGTGGGAGCGACCATTGATCGTCTCTACCTGGACACTGTGGGAGCGACCATTGATCGTCTCTACCTGGACACAGTGGGAGCGACCATTGATCGTCTCTACCTGGACACTGTGGGAGTGACCATTGATCGTCTCAACCGGAACCCTAAGGGAGCGACCATTGATCGTCTCTACCTGGACACTGCGGGAGTGACCATTGATCGTCTCAACCGAAACACTGTGGGAGCGACCATAGATCGTCTCTACCAGAGGGGCGCTGTCTGGAGTACTGTTTCTGACTCCACCCCTAGCTAGCTCAGTGATTCCGCCATGCGAAGGTAGTGTCTTTCGCCTACGGTGGCGGCGGCGTGGTGGCTGTATGTCACAGGGGCACACGGCCCGGGCTGACATGCGTCGTTGTTGCCCGGAGTGGTGATGGCTGGTGGCGGCTACCCCGTGGGGTCCGTGTGGGGGTGTCGGCATACTTGTGGGCGAACTCTGTTGTTCCTGGTTCGCCCTATCGTCGGGGATACTATAGTATTCTCCGGGAGTTTCCTCGGGAGTACTGTCAAAGCCACGCATTTCACGACCCTGTTCTTTTAAAAAGTCACGTCCCCGTGGCTGGAGGTGGAACGCTAGTGTGTTGGGAGTGGTGTAGATGGGCTGGAGGTGTCGCAGTGTGTTCTGCCAGGCGATAGTGTAGGAATTTTCCTCTTGTGCTGGGTCGTAGGTGAGGAAGAGTGCGGAGGGGGCGGTGGTCGACTGGAGGATGTTTAACAGGTGGTGTGGCCCACGGAGTCGGTGGTTCCTGTTTAGGGTAGGGGCCCATACGGCCCGCTTGATCCTCATGTTGCTTGGTGTGGCTGTCAGTGTGGTTGGAGGCTGAATGCTGGACAGTGTGGGTGAAGGCCGGATTTTGTGTCGTGGTAATGCGGCGTTGAGTCTCTGGGGAGTACAGGTAGAGGGGATTTGGGCCTGATGTAGCTTGACGATGTGTGTGTATCGGGTGGGTGGGCATAAGAGTCGGCCGGAGGGGGTGGTGGTGGTGGTTCTGAGGGTGGGTGTGGGTGGGGAAGCAGGCGTGCCGGGTGGGCGGGGTCGGTTAGCGCGGGCTGTCACGCGCGTTGGGGACGTGGAAGAAGGTGAGAACGTCGGAGTGGGCGTGCGTAGGTGTGGAGGGGAGAGGGCGGTGGTAGTGGGTTGTCCTGCGGGGGTGGCGGGGTGAGTGGGGCATGTGGGCTTGGGTGAAAAGGGTGAGGCGGTGCAGGGAAGGGGTGAGAGTGAGCGAGGCGTGGCGGGTGAGATGTCAGGTGAGGTGCAGGGGGTGGTGGAGGCGGTGGAGGCTGAGGTGGTAGGGGAGGTGGAGGGGGATGGCGAGGAGGAAACATCGCAATCGTATGTGGAAGTGACAGGCGGTGCGGGAGCAGGGGGGGTGTTGGGGATGTGAGGTTGGTAGTGGTGTTGAGGTGGCAGGAGAGTTGGCTTGGAGGGTAGGTGGCGAGGAGGGAGTGCAATCTTGTGGTACCATCCCGGTGTTTGGTGGTGGAGTGGTCTGGGCGGTAGCAGGGCTCTGTGCTAGTGGTGTGGGGTGGGCGGTGGGTACGAAGCTAGGGGATGGTGCGGGTGTAGGGGCGATGGTGGATGGTGTGCGGTGCTGAACCCGTGGTGGCCTGGCAGGGGCTGTGGAGTGGGATGTGGCAGGTGGTGTGTGCCGTCGGAGCCGAGGAAAGGTGGGGTGAAGTGTAGGGGGAGAGAGAGACGATGGTGGTGGGGAGATGCGGTCTCGCGGGGTTGTTTGAATGCTCGGGGATGAGGAGGAGGGTGTGATAGGGAAGGTGAATGAGTTAACCTCGTGGGCGGGGAAAGCGAACGGTGGTGAAGTGATGGCGGTGGGTGGCGCGGGATGGGAGGTGGAAGGCAGTAGACGGGGGGAGGTGGTTTTAGGAAGTAGGTTAGGGGAAGATGTGGAGAGGGTCCTAGGAGGCCTGTGAAGAGGGAGGCCGGTTTTGTGTTCCAGGAGTATAGTGGTGTGTGGGGTGGGAAGGTTAGAACTAGGGGCAGGAATAGGGGAAGGTAGAACAGAAGAGATAGTGAGAGGGGGGGAAAAGGAAAGATAACGTTCTCCACTGTCGTAGACTGGAGGAGAGGTGAGGTGGCCCCCGCCATTACGGTGGGATGCGGGGGCAGGGGGGCGCTTTTTGTTTTTCCCTTTTTGTTTTTTCTTCCCCTGGGGCTTAGGGGAATTTGCGTATGGTGGGGGGGTTTGTAAGCGCCCTCGTGTCATTTGGCTGCACTGGGCAGCTTCTAGCTGCTCACGGATGTCGTGGATCGGACATCCGTGGTAGCACGGAGAAAATTCCCACGGGTTGATGGTGATGAGGTCAACGGGGAATTGATTTATTTCCCCGATGCGTTGAGGGGTGGAATGGACGGCTAAAACGCGCCTCATTAAACTGATATCTCTATCCATGTCT
Source organism: Coenobita brevimanus (assembly GCF_032717465.1). NCBI lineage: Eukaryota > Metazoa > Arthropoda > Malacostraca > Decapoda > Coenobitidae > Coenobita > Coenobita brevimanus. The sequence continues at coordinate 4,610,543 of NC_136989.1, forward strand.
CCTGTTGGATCATGGATAGTGAAGTGTTGTCTTACAACACTTGGGAGTACTCGGAGCAGAGTATTAAATGTATGCTGATCCCGGGTTTCTTCATCTGCCTCCGGGTAGGCAGCAGTAACTAGGCGTCTTGCCTGTAACAGGGCATTATCTAAATCCCCGTCATATGCAAAACTATGCAATTTGGATAGAGCCACCACTTTCCCTAATGATGGGGTGATGGCTTGGACAGCAAACTTGGTAAAGTTCTGCCAGGTGAGTTCTGGGACGATTTTCGGCGCAATATTTGCTGCGGCTTTACCCAGTAGTGGTAGTGTGACTGCAATTTTTTGTTGGTCATTTTCAAAGCCAATATCTAGTAAGGGTTTAATTATTGCAAGATATGCGTGTATGTCATACTGGTCAGGGTCAAACTTGGGTAACTGAACGTGCGGTTTAGTTGCCATTTTTCCAAATATTTCCTGCTTACCTCTCTTCTACGCTCGGATCTAGAACCACCGCTGGCCACCAGTGTAATGCTGGGTAGAATTAGGCTCGACTTATCGTTCCTATTTCACCCAACGTGGAGCGGGGTCCTCTTTCGAGACCGGAGCTAGTGCAATAAAGAGAGGCAGGACACAAAAACTCTAGGCAATAACCTTTACACGTATATTACCACAATCAGACACAGGACAAATCAGTAGATATTACAGCACAATATATAGCAATATAAAACCTTATCTAGGATATGTGTATCTCGCAGGATACTTGCTTCTCTGGTACCAATGACAACACAAACAATCCTAATGTATCAGGAGTGCAGTAAATATAGGTGCGCGCGCGGGGGCGCAGGAGGGGGTTGAGTCTCACGAGGAGGAGATACGGGAGGTGCGGGGAGTGACTTGTGACGGCTAGGGGAAAGTTATGGTAATACTGGAAAGCGGCCGATATTAGCCGTGAAGTTCCACTAGCCAAGGGACTTTGGTAATTGATTTTATTCTTGATTCACACTTACTCGGGATATTGGAGTGAGAGAGGGTGATAAACAAGATTTATGGGTAGCGTGGGGGAGGGAGAGAATACCATTAATACTTCCTTTCACAATATTCCTTCACAGTAAAAGGGGGGTATGTCTTTATAGGGGAATCTCCAGGCGGTACAGGTTTATTAATTGTATAACAGGGATGTCACTCATAAGTATAGTCAATCAGATCTTGTTCCACACTCTCGTCCTTTAACTTCTCACTGTGATCTTATTTGCCCCGATATTCACTATATGAAATCACTGCACAATACTTACATTAGGGGAAATCATACTTAACCTAAATCACTTGTGCTACAATATCACATGTATTCATCAGGGGGATTGGCAGGAACATGTCGTCGTCGATCCTGCCAGGCTAGGGGCACAGCCAATGCGAGGCGTGCCGAGAGGACACGGGATAACTCGTAAGGGCGTCCTCTCGCGTCCTCAGCTTCCCGTGGCTTTCGGCCTTGGCTCAGGCGTGTGGCCCTCGGGACTGGGACCGAATAGCTCCAGGAACCCTCTGTGACAAGTCCCGGCGTCGTGGGGGCGTAGAGGGATCACGCCTGGGTGTCCTGGGTAGAACCGAGATAGACCATGGGCTGCGGTCTCCAGCGTCTAGGGGCGCCGACAGGGGAGGGCTGCGGCAGCGACTTCCACTGGGGTCCGTCAGGTGCGTCTGCTCTAGAGCCAGGCATAGGGAACCGAGACCAGGGGAGGCTGTGAGGCCTGTCTGGGTCACTCTGGGACAGGAAGCCTGGGCTCTAGTCTCCTGCCGTAGGGACGTCTCTCCACTCACCTCTCTCTGCACACCCTCGGAGTGACAATGGATCGTCTCACGAGGAGGGGAGCGACCGTAGATCGTCTCTTCCGGAGCACTTTCGGAGCGACCATAGATCGTCTCTACCGGAGCACTTTCGGAGCAACCATAGATCGTCTCTACCGGAGCACTTTCGGAGCGACCATAGATCGTCTCACGAAGATGGGAGCGACCATGGATCGTCTCTATCGGAGCACTTTCGGAGTGACCATTGATCATCTCACGAGGATGGGAGCGACCATAGATCGTCTCTACCGGAGCACTTTCAGAGCGACCATAGATCATCTCATGAGGTTGGGAGCGACCATAGATCGTCTCTACCGGAGCACTTTCGGAGTGACTATAGATCGTCTCACGATGAGGAGAGCGACCATAGATTGTCTCTACCGGAGCACTTTCGGAGCGACCATAGATCGTCTCACGAGGATGGGAGCGACCATAGATCGTCTCACGAGGATGGGAGCGACCATAGATCGTCTCACGAGGATGGGAGCGACCATAGATTGTCTCTACCAGAGGGGCGCCATCTGGAGTGTCTTTTTCAACTCCACCCCTAGCTGACTCAAGAATTCCACCCCACGAAGGTAGTGTCCTTCTCCTACGGTGGCGACGGGATGGTGGCTGCATGACACAGGGGCGCACGGCCCAGGCTGACATATGTCGATGTTGCCGGGAGTGGTGGTGACTGGTGGCGGCTACCCCGTGGGGTCCGTGTGGGGTGTGTCGGCGCATCGTCGGGCATACTAAAGTTGTGTTTGGCTTGCCCTGTTGTCGGGGGTACTATGTATTTCTCGGAGGCACTGTTCTTTAAGCCACGCATTTTAGGGTCCCTGAGTTCTGAAATGAACTGTTGTCTGTCGCTTTGAGATTAACTGGATATCTAATTTTCCAAGAGTCTATTGTGTTTTAATTCATTCATGTTAGCCGTGCCTTCAGGGATAAAAGGTCGTGCGAATTGTGAATAAGTTACGGATGATAGTATTCGGTTTGGGGGTAGTTTAAAACTATTTTACTGGAGCGATGGCTGTAGTATTGGTCCAAGTACTCAATACGCATTTTCCACAAATGTTCTTGTAATCCTAGGTGAAATTAGTCTCGACTTCTCATTCCCAATTCACCTAACGTGGAGCGGGGTCCTCTTTCGAGACTGGAGCTAGTGCAGTAAAGAGAGGCAGGACACAAAAACTCTAGGCAACAACATTTACACGTATATTACCACAGTCAGACACAGGACAAATCAGTAGATATTACAGCACAATATGTAGCAATATAAAACCTTATCTAGGATATGTGTATCTCGCAGGATACTTACTTCTCTGATACTAATGACAACGCAAACAATCCTAGTGTATCAGGAGTGCAGTATATAGAAGCGCTGCTACTGGGGCGCGGGAGGGGGTTGAGACTCACTAGGAGGAGATAGGGGAGGTGCGGGAAGTGACTCATGATGGCTAGGGGAAAGTTATGGTAATACTGGAAAGCGGCAGGTATTAGCCGTGAAGTTTATATGCTTTCCACTAGCCAAAATACTTTGGTAATTGATTTTATCCTTGGTTTCACTTACTTGAGATATGGGAGTGAGAGCGGGTGGTAAGCAAGATTTATGCATAGCGTGGGGGAAGGAGAGAATACTATTAATAATTCCGTTCACAATATTCCTTCACAGTAATGAGGGTATGTCTTTATAGGCACAGGCTTATTAACTGTATAACAGAGATGTCCCTCACACGTATAGTCAATCAGATCTTGTTCCACACTCTCGTCCTTTAACTTCTCACTGTGATCTGATTTACCCCGATATTCACTATATGAAATCACTGCACAATACTTACATTAGGGGAAATCACACTTAACCTAAATCATGCATGTTACAATATCACACGCATTCATCAGGGGGATAGGCGGGAACATGTCATCGGTGATCATTCTGGGCTAGGGGCACCGTCAATGCGAGGCATGCCGAGAGGGCACAGGATAGCTCGTAAAGGCGTCCTCTCGCGTCCTGGACTTCCCGTGGCTTCCAGACTTGGCTCCGGCATGTGGCCCTCGGGACTGGGGCCGAATAGCTCCAGGAACCTCTGTGATAGGTCCCGGCGTCGTGGGGGCGTAGAGAGATCACGCCCGGGTGTCGTGGGGAGAGCCGAGAGAGACTGTGGACTGCGGTCTCCAGCTTCTAGGGGCACCGACAGGGGAGAGCTGCGGCAGCGACTTCCACTGCGGTCCGTCAGATGCGTCTGCTCTAGAGCCAGGTGTCGGGTACAGAGACCAGGGGAGGCTGGGAGGCCTGTCTGGGTCACCCTGGGACAGGAAGCCTGGGCTCCAGTCTCCTGCTGTGGGGACATCTCTCTACTCTGCACGCCCTCGGAGCGTCCGTAGATCGTCTCATAAGGGAGGGAGCGACAATAGGTCGTCCCTACCACGACACTCTCGGAGCGACCATAGATCGTCTCACAAGGATGGGAGCAACCATAGATCGTCTTTACCGGAACACCTTGGGAGCGACCATACATCGTCTCTACCTGAACACCTTGGGAGCGACCATAGATCGTCTCTACCGGAACACCATGGGAGCGACCATAGATTGTCTCTACCTGAACACCTTGGGAGCGACCATTGATTGTTTCTACCGGAACACCTTGGGAGCGACCATAGATCGTCTCTACCAGAGGGGTGCCGTCTGGAGTATGGTTTCTACCTCCACCCCTAGCCGACTCAGCAATTCCACTATGCGAAGGTAGTGTCCTTCTCCTACGGTGGCGGCGGCGTGGTGGCTGCATGTCACAGGGGCGCACGGCCCGGGCTGACATGTGTCGGTGTTGCCTGGAGTGGTGGTGGCTGGTGGCGGCCACCCCGTGGGGTCCATGTGGGGGTGTCGGCGTATCTGTGGGCACACTACGCTGTTCTTGGTTTGCCCTGTCGTCGGGGGTACTATGGTATTCTCCATGGGCACTGTTTTTCACGCCACGCATTTTACCACGCTCCCCCCGTAAAAAGTCACGTCCCCGTGGCTGGAGGTGGAACGCTTGTGTGTTGGAGGTGGTGTAGACGGGCTGGAGGTGTTGCAGTGTAGTTCGCCAGGCGACAGTGTAGGAGTTCTCTTCTTGTGCTGGGTCGTAAGTGAGGAAGAGTGTGGAGGTGGCGGTGGTAGACAGGAGGAGGTTTAGCAGGTGGTGTGGCCCGCTGAGTCTGTGGTTCCTGCCAAGAGTAGGCGCCCATATGGTCCGCTTCACTCTCATCTTGCTTGGTGTGGCTGTCGATGTGGTTGGGGGCTGAATGCTGGATACTGCGGGTAAGGGCCAGGTTTTGTGCCGTGGTAATGCGGCGTTGAGTCTCTGGGGAGTACAGGTAGAGGAGATTTGGGCCTGATGTAGCTTGATGGTGTGAAGTCAAGGAGAGGTGGGCGGTGTAGGGGTGTGTGTGTATAGGGTGGGTGGGCATGAGTGTCGGCTGGAGGGGGTGGTGGTGGTTCTGAGGGTGGGTGTGGGTGGGGAAGTAGGCATGCGGGGTGGGCGGGGTTGGTTAGCACGGGCTGTCACGTGCGTTGGGGGCTCGGGAGAAGGTGAGATCATCGGAGTCGGCGTGCGTAGGTGTGGAGGGGAGAGGGCAGTGGTACTGGGTTGTCCTGCGGGGGTGGCGGGGTGGGCAGGGCACGTGGGCTTGGGTGGAAAGGGTGAGGCGGCGGAGGGAAGGGGTGAGGGTGAGCGAGGCGTGGCGGGTGAGATGTCAGGTGAGGTGCGGGGGGTGGTGGAGGTGGTGGAGGCTGAGGTGGTAGGGGAGGTGGAGGGGGATGGCGAGGAGGAAACATAGCACTCGTATGTGGAAGTGACAGGCGGTGCAGGAGCAGGGGGGGGTTGTGGGTGTGAGGTCGGTAGCAGTGGTGAGGTGGCAGGAGAGTTGGCTTGGAGGGTAGGTGGCGAGGAGGGAGTGCGATCTTGTGGCGCCATCCCGGTGTTTGGTGGTGGAGTGGTCTGGGCGGTAGCAGGGCTCTGTGCTAGTGGTGTGGGGTGGGCGGTGGGTACAAAGCTAGGGGATGGTGCGGGTGTGGGGGCGATGGTAGACGGTGTGCGGTGCTGGAACCATGGTGGCCTGGCAGGGGCTGTGGAGTGGGATGTGGCAGGTGGTGTGTGCCATCGGAGCCGAGGAAAGGTGGCGTGAAGTGTAGGGGGAGAGAAAGACGGTGGTGGTGGGGAGATGCGGCCTCGCGGGGTTGTTTGAATGCTCGGGGATGAGGAGGAGGGTGTGATAGGGAAGGTGAATGAGTTAACTGTGTGGGCAGGGAAAGCAAACGATGGTGAAGTGATGGTGGTGGGTGGCGCAGGGTGGGAGGTGGAAGGCAGTAGCCGGGGGGAGGTGGTTTTAGGAAGTAGGTTAGGGGAAGATGAGGAGAGGGTCCTAGGAGGCCTGTGAAGAGGGAGGCTAGTTTTGTGTTTAGGGGGTATAGTGGTGTGTGGGGTGGAAAGGTTAGAATTAGTGGCAGGAATAGGGGAAGGTAGAACAGAAGAGATAGTGAGATGGGAGGAAAAGGAAAGATAACGTTCTCCCCCGTCGTAGACTGTGGGAGAGGTGAGGTGGCCCCCGTCATTACGGTGGGATGCGGGGGCAGTGGGGGGGGCGCTTTTTGTGTTCCCTTTTTGTATTTTCTTCCCCTGAGGCTTAGGGGAATTTGTGTGTGGTGTGGAGGTTTGTAAGCACCCTCGTGTCATTTGGTTGCATTGGGCAGCTTCTAGCTGCTCACAGATGTCGTGGATCGGGTATCCGTGGTAGCACAGAGGAAATTCCCACGGGTTGATGGTGATGAGGTCAACGGGGAATTGATTTATTTCGCCGATGCGTTGAGGGGTGGCATGGACGGCTAAAAGGCGCCTCATTAAACTGATAGCTCTATCCATGTCTCCTGTTGGATCATGGATAGTGAAGTGTTGTCTCACAACACTTGGGAGTACTCTGAGCAGAGTATTAAATGTATGCTGATCCCGGGTTTCATCATCTGCCTCCGGGTAGGCGGCAGTAACCAGGCGTCTTGCCTGTATCAGGGTATTATCTAAATCCCCGTCGAATGAAAAGCTATCCAATTTGGATAGAGCCACTACTTTCCCTAATGATGGGGTGATGGCTTGTACAGTGAACTTTGCAAAGTTCTGCCAGGTGAGTTCTGGGACGATTTTCAGCGCTATGTTCGCCGCCGTTTTACCCAATAGTGGTAGTGTGACTGCAATTATTTGTTGGTCATTTTCAAAGCCAATATCCAGTAAGGGTTTAATTATTGCCAGATATGTGTGTATATCATACTGGTCGGGGTCAAACTTGGGTAACTGAACGTGCGGTTTGGTTGCCATTTTGCCAAATATTTCCTGATTACCTCTCTTCTACGCCCGGGTCTAGAACCACCGCTGGCCACCAGTGTAATGCTAGGTGAAATTAGGCTCGACTTCTCGTTCCCATTTCACCTAACGTGGAGCGGGGTCCTCTTTCGAGACCGGAGCTAGTGCAGTAAAGAGAGGCAGGACACAAAAACTCTAGGCAACAACCTTTACACGTATATTACAGCAGTCAGACACAGGACAAATCAGTAGATATTACAGCACAATATTTAGCAATATAAAACCTTATCTAGGATATGTGTATCTCGCAGGATACTTACTTCTCTGATACTATTGACAACACAAACAATCCTAATGTATCAGGAGTGCAGTAAATATAGGCGTGCGCGCGGGGGCGCGGGAAGGGGGTTGAGACTCACTAGGAGGAGATAGGGGAGGTGCAGGAAGTGACTCGTGACGGCTAGGAGAAAGTTATGGTAATACTGGAAGGCGGCAGGTATTAGCCGTGAAGTTTATATGCTTTCCACTAGCCAAAATACTTTGGTAATTGATTTTATCCTTGGTTTCACTTACTTGAGATATGGGAGTGAGAGCGGGTGGTAGGCAAGATTTATGCGTAGCGTGGGGGAAGGAGAGAATACTATTAATACTTCCTTTCACAATATTCCTTCACAGTAATGGGGGTATGTCTTTATAGGCACAGGCTTATTAATTGTATAACAGAGATGTCACTCACACGTATAGTCAATCAGATCTTGTACCACACTCTCCTCCTTTAACTTCTCACTGTGATCTGATTTACCCCTATATTCACTATATGAAATCACTGCACAATACTTACATTAGGGAAATCACACTTAACCTAAATCACACATGTTACAATATCACACGTATTCATCAGGGGGATAGGCAGGAACATGTCATCGGTGATCATGCTGGGCTAGGGGCACCATCAATGCGAGGCGTGCAGAGAGGGCACGGGATAGCTCGTAAGGGCGTCCTCTCGTGTCCTGGACTTCCCGTGGCTTCCGGACTTGGCTCCGGCGTGTGGCCCTCGGGACTGGGGCCGAATAGCTCCAGGAACTTCTGTGATAGGTCCCAGCATCGTGGGGGCGTAGAGAGATCACGCCCGGGTGTCCTGGGAAGAGCCGAGAGAGACTGTGGACTGCGGTCTCCAGCGTCTAGGGGCGCCGACAGGGGAGAGCTGCGGCAGCGACTTCCACTGGGGTCCATCAGGTGAGTCTGCTCTAGAGCCAGGTGTAGGGTACAGAGACCAGGGGAGGCTGGGAGGCCTGTCTGGGTCACCCTGGGACAGGAAGCCTGGGCTCCAGTCTCCTGCCGTGGGGACGTCTCTCTACTTTGCATGCCCTCGGAGCGACCGTAGATCGTCTCACGAGGGAGGGAGCGACAATAGGTCATCCCTACCACGACACTCTCGGAGTGACCATAGATCGTCTCACGAGGATGGGAGCGACCATAGATCGTCTTTACCGGAACACCTTGGGAGCAACCATAGATTGTCTCTACCGGAGCACCTTGGGAGCGACCATAGATCGTCTCTACCGGAACACCTTGGGAGCGACCATAGATCGTCTCTACTGGAACACCTTGGGAGCGACCATAGATCGTCTCTACCTGAACACCTTTGGAGCAACCATTGATCGTCTCTACCGGAACACCTTGGGAGCGACCATAGATTGTCTCTACCTGAACACCTTGGGAGCAACAATAGATCGTCTCTACCGGAACACTTTGGGAGCGACCATAGATTGTCTCTACCAAAGGGGCGCCGTCTGGAGTGTGGTTTCTAACTCCACCCGTAGCCGACTCAGCAATTCCACTACGCAAAGGTAGTGTCCATCTCCTACGGTGGCGGCGGCGTGGTGGCTGCATGTCACAGGGGCGCACGGCCTGGGCTGACATGTGTCGCTGTTGCCCGGAGTGGTGGTGGCTGGTGGCGGCCACCCCGTGGGGTCCGTTTGGGGGTGTCGGCGTATCTGTGGGCACACTACGCTGTTCTAGGTTTGCCCTGTCGTCGGGGGTACTATGGTATTCTCCGGGGGCACTGTTTTTCAAGCCACGCATTTTAGTTCTCAAAACAGATTGCAAAACACTTCCAATTTTTTCCAAAACAGAAAACTTTTCTCATCGTGAAAAACCACATTTAAGAGACATACATTAAAACAACAAATGAATTGACATGGAGAGACAGCTTCCGTCTGAGGGTTTAAGAACAATAAGTTTGAATTGATGTGGTGGCCACACAACCAAACAGGAAACTTCAAATGAGAATTCTATTTTTTTCTGCAATGGAAGTACTTTAAAATTACTAAAAGACTCCTGATTGAATATAAAAAGAAAAGAGATATTTGAACGTTAAGAAGGATCGTGTTACACCGTAAGCCACATTTCTGAAGTCAAAATGTTTAAAAACTGTGATACCTCGTGAGATGGAATAATTAGAAACTTTTGATGTCACGAAAAAAATTGAAATATGAAGTATAAAATCTATCGCAATACCGAGATATATAGTAAATCCCATTCAGAACTTTATTCCCCCCCCCCGTAGACATATAGTGCATGACAGTTACAAATAATCCAGGCTGAAGGACCACTGAATGAACTGCATTACTGTCGTCTGGAGATTGGATTTTTACGTTAGGAAAAGGGTCATTTGTGACTTTTCTCATTTGTTGTATCTTTAGATAAACAAATCGCCGTTTTGTTACTCTAGAAGCATCAACTTTATTGATAATTCAAAACAATTATACTTGAGAGTTCCTAAAAACCGCACAATTAATGGCGAAAAAACTAAAAATGCATCTTCCACAAATATACTCTAAATTACCTGGGAAACATTCCCAGATGTAACTAAGATTTATAAAACATACATGAGTGTGAGAAATATCCGTCACGGAGAAAATAAATCAGTAAAAACATCAAAAGAGATAATACGTCGCATAAAATCAATTTACAGGTGAAGATGGCTTTCATTTTAGGGTTTTAAATTTCAAATAGATTTGTTCGAATAGACACGTAAAAACTGCTTGGAAAATTAGAGATAAAACCAATATAATTTTTAATCTGTATAGGTAGTTTTTTAAAGTGGCATTTTGAGCCTCCTGATCAAATATAAACAATGAAATATTAACACAGTATAACGGTTCAGGTTATAGCATTATCCAGATTTACCAAGATAAAATCACTCCGAAATGCAACTAATCATTTACAGCAAAATTGTTTGGATATTGATTTTCATATATATAATGTTAGAAAAAAGCAAATTCATAGACGTACTGATATACACAATTTATAAGCATTACCTATTTCTTAGTATGTGCAGTTTTTTGCTCATATTTTATATTAACAAAAAATCCTTGGTGACGGAGAGTTGACTTGAACTGTTGTCTGTCGTGTTGAGATTACCTGGATAATAAATTTTCTACGAGTACATCGTTTTATTTTTTTCATTCATACTATCCATGACTTCAAGGATAAAAGGTAGTGCCAACAGACGAGTTGTCGGTTCTGGGTAAACATGGCCAGTGCACTCTGCCATGTACTTATAAACTTATAGTATACGTATCTTTCAATTTAATTTATCATTTGCACTGAACAAGACGTGATAACTTTAATTCTTTGCGGCTGGAGGGAAGGAGCCACCATGTTGGCGATGACGTCAGCATTCACACTGCAGACGACGCTCCAATCCATAACACAATACTTTAACAGTAACAGAGATGATAGTTGTACCTACATGGCCACCGTAGATCCAAACTACCCCCTTCAGGTATGTTGTGAAGGAATATTTTTCATGGTGTAAATGGGTGGTACCTGTTAGGTAAGTAAATTGTGGTGAAATCGACCAGAAGTAGCTTTACAGCTACACCATTCCCGAGCAGTGCTTGTACCTCATGAGGTGGGAAGTGTTAAATGTATGTCGTACAGTATCAGTTGTATGAGTTTATGATGGTATTATGCTCATATTTAATATCTGACCTCTTCATTATTAGTTTTCTGAAGAAAAAAAAAAGTTTCAGTGACTCAACTACATTATTTCAGGGGAGTGTGACAAAATACCGAATCGGCGGTCATTTACCGAATCAACACCGAATTGGCACTTTTTAATTGGTAAAATGTTATAGATTTTATCACCATAGAGGTTCATACTCACCTAATTATTCGAAATCCGGTCAAATTTTTGTATTTAATTTTACCTTTTAAAAAATCCGGATTCACAGCGAAAACGGGCTAAAATTAGCGGAAGTGTTTCTCCTTTAGCTGAACAGCTTGCCTTGGCAGACTTCTGCTTTGTATAAATATTAATTTAACATACAAATGCACTTATTTACCCTTAAAATCAGTATCTGTGCAAAACAGAAGTCTGTCAAGGCATGTTGGCGATCTAACCCTTTAACCGCGGGCGTCATTCCAGAAGGACATTGAAAAAATTGGACCAAACTGCGGGTGTCATTCTGGAATGCTCGTGAATATTTTGAACATCGCGCATTTTTTCTGTGTGCCAATTGTTTCACGCAAGAGTAGCTGTCAAGTTCTTTCACACCAGCCCTCCCACACCTCCCTCCTCCCACCCCCTGGGGGCCCCCCCATCCCTGCCCAGACACACATCAATCAGTATCTGTCTAGCTCTGTGCGTGACAATGGCGCTCCGTCCCGAGTCATCATCGCTCGCTTCCTCCTCGGAAATTCCTAGTGCTAGTGTGCCTTCGACCTCTACACCGAAGAAAGAACTCCCGACGGCGAGACAGAAGGGGTTGAGCACCCCAGAAATTAGGACAGAGATGGTCGCTCCCACAGTGTTCAGGTTGAGACGATCAATGGTCACTCCCACAGTGTTCAGGTTGAGACGATCAATGGTCGCTCCCTTAGTGTTTCGGTTGAGACGATCAATGGTCGCTCCCACAGTGTCCAGGTAGAGACGATCAATGGTCGCTCCCACAGTGTCCAGGTAGAGACGATCAATGGTCGCTCCCACAGTGTCCAGGTAGAGACGATCAATGGTCGCTCCCTTAGTGTTCCGGTAGAGACGATCAATGGTCGCTCCCTTAGTGTTCCGGTTGAGACGATCAATGGTCGCTCCCACAGTGTCCAGGTAGAGACGATCAATGGTCGCTCCCTTAGTGTTCCGGTTGAGACGATCAATGGTCGCTCCCACAGTGTCCAGGTAGAGACGATCAATGGTCGCTCCCTTAGGGTTCCGGTAGAGACGATCATTGGTCACTCCCACAGTGTCCAGGTAGAGACGATCAATGGTCGCTCCCTTAGTGCTCCGGTAGAGACGATCAATGGTCGCTCCCACAGTGTTCGGGTAGAGACGATCAATGGTCACTCCCCCAGTGTCCAGGTAGAGACGATCTATGGTCGCTCCCAGGGCGTGTCTAGGAGAGGGACGTCTCCACGACCGGAGATCGAACTCCAGGTATCCTGTCCCAGAATATCCCGGACAGACCTCCCTGCCTCCCCTGGTCTCTGTTCTTTACGCCTGGCCCTAGAGCAGACACACCTGTCGGGCCCCAGTGACAGTCGCTGCCGCAGTCCTCCCCTGACGGCGCCTCTAGACATTGGAGACCGCAGCCCGTCGCCTCTCTCGGCCCTCCCCAGGACACCCGGGCGAGACCTCTCCACGCCCCCACGACGCCGGGACCTGACACAGAGGTTCCGGGACCTATTTGGCCCCAGTCCCGAGGGCCTGACGCCGGAGCCCAGTCCGGAAGCCACCAGAAGACCCGGACACGAGAGGACGCCTTTGCGAGCCGCCCCGTGCCCTCTCGGCTCACCCCGTCTTGACGGTGCCCCTAGTTCAGCCGGATCATCGATGTCATGCCCCTGTTCTCTCCCTGAGTGAATACCGGTAATAATGTAACAATAATGAATTAGGCTAAGTGTGACTCTCTCTCCTAGAACAAGTATTGTGCAGTGAATTTATGTGATGTATATCGGGGTAAATCAGATCACAATGAGAAGTTAGAGGTCGAGAATGTGGACTAAGATCTGAGTGAAAATATGTGCGAGTGTCACCCCGGATATTTATAAAGAGACATACCCCCATTGCTGGAAGAAAGACTGTGAGGAAGAAATATCATTAATGTCCTATCCTTCCCCACGCTGAAATAAGATCTATTGGCTAGCCGCTAAGTAATATTGTGAAAGTAGTATTACGAGTATTTCGACCTTGTTACGCGTTGTGAAGCGAGATTCTATATACTATACCTGGAGGACCTCTCTGACAGAAGTGTAATTAGTAAGCCTGTGCCTAAAGAGACATACCCCCATCCCAACGAGAAAATACCAAGAAAGGAAGTATTAATCATATTCCCTCCCTCCCCACGCTACCCCTAAAAGCCCCCCTCTATTACTCGCCCACGCTCTTAAAACTAAAGTAAGTGTCAATCAAGAATCAGAGTTATTTGCCAAAGTACTTTCACCAGCAGACACCGTATAAACTCCCCTGCTAATATCTGTCATCTTCCAATATTACTATAACTTTCTCCTCGCCGTTTTAGGTCATTCTCCGCGCCTCCCCTATCTCCTCCTAGTGAGTCACAACCCCCTCCCCCCCCCTTCTGCGCTCTGTGCGCACCTGTATTTACTGCACTCCTAATACTCTAGGATTGTTGTGTCGTCATTAGTATCTAGAAAGCAAGTATCCTGCGAGATACACATATCTTAGATAAGGTTTTATATTGCTCTCTATTGTGTTGTAATATTTGCTGAAATGTCCTGTGTCTGACTGTGGTAATATATGTGTATGGTGTTGCCGAAAGTTTTTATGTCCTGCCTCTCTTTATTGCACTAGCTCCGGTCTCGAAAGAGGACCCCGCTCCACGTTGGGAGAAATAGGAACGAGAAGTCGAGCCTAATTCTACCCAGCATTACACTGATGGCCAGCGGTGGTTCTAGATCCAAGCGTAGAAGAGAGGTAAGCAGGAAGTATTTGGAAAAATGGCAACTAAACCGCACGTTCAGTTACCCAAGTTTGACCCTGACCAGTATGACATACACACATATCTTGCAATAATTAAACCCTTACTAGATATTGGCTTTGAAAATGACCGACAAAAAATTGCAGTCACACTACCACTACTGGGTAAAGCCGCAGGAAATATTGCGCCGAAAATCGTCCCAGAACTCACCTGGCAGAACTTTACTAAGTTCGCTGTCCAAGCCATCACCCCATCATTAGGGAAAGTGGTGGCTGTATCCAAATTGGATAGTTTTGCATATGACGGGGATTTAGATAATACCCTGTTGCAGGCAAGACGCCTAGTTACTGCTGCCTACCCGGAGGCAGACGAAGAAACCCAGGACCAGCATACATTCAATACTCTGCTCCGAGTACTCCCAAGTGTTGTGAAGCAACACTTTACTATCCATGACCCAACAGGAGACATGGATAGAGATATACAGCTGATACGGCGCCTCCTGACCGCCTGCCCTTCTCCACAACAAATTAATGTTGTCAAGAAATTCCCCACTCGACCCCCGGCTCCCCCAGCCACACCGCGTCCGCCTCTGCCCCACACCAGCCCGACCCCGACGCCTAGCCCACCCAGGGCACACCCCTCCCGTTATAGGACTACATAATAGATAGATAGATAAATAGATAGATAGAGAGACAGATAGAAGCAGGAAGTCAAATGATGAGAAGGTGTTGTGTTTGCGAGAAGCGAGCAGCGCTAAACGCTTACACGGGGGAAAGCTGACGACAGCGGCCAGTAAGGAGATGATTCAGTTAGCTGTCAGCAATCCTCTCGTGAGAAAGTTCTGTTGCCATGAGGAAGATACGTGACACACACACCCTACTACACGAGATGTGAGGAAAGAGAGTTTAGAAGGAGACAAGCGACCCTATAGAGAGGTCGAGACGGAGATTAGCTTTAGAACAGAGAGAGAGAGAGAGATAGCGAGACAGGGAGGTAGCTACCCAGGACTTATACTATTATACCTGTTTAATATTTCCAAGACAAATAAAAATAGTCCCATACTATTCTTTACCTCTCCCGTCACTACATGACATCTGGTGGGGAAACTACTACAAGATATAAAAGCCGCTCGACCACAAGTCTAAAATATACTTCTCTACAATTAACTATAAAGTCTTTATGACATTTGGTAGCAGCGAACGTATACGAACCTCGTCTACGAATCAACATTAAATTCCTACAAAATATCAAGATTGACAACAACCAACAATATCAGCTCCTGCCCCCTCCGTCTCCCAGATCATTACGCTGATGCAGAGGTCAAGAGATCACTCGACGCCTTGCAAGTAGCTTAACGACAAACCAGCAAATCTGCGGACATCGTCTCCGAATTAAAAGCAAATTTCTACAAAAGCAACCGAGACTACAAGGTTAGCTTCAGTTCTACAAAGTCTACAGCCATCTACAATCAACTACAGCCATCTACAATCAACTACAATTAACAACTCTACGTCGTCTGTATAATCTTCTACACGCACCTACAAGTAGCGGCAGTCTTCATCCCACAACGAATAAATCACTAGAGAAAAGGACAGAGAAAACTTCCACATAGAATAAAGGGAACAAACAAACGAAGAGTGAGACACGATTTACAACTCATCTTACTCACTCGTCTTCACTCAAGTTACTCATCGCTACTCATTCACTCACCACAGCTACCAGTGTGGGAAGCCGACGTCACCATGTGCTGAGATGACATCACAACGCGAGTCTGCCATGCCAAGCAACGTGTGACGGACACCAGGCACTTCTCACCCACTACTCATTACTCATTATTCACATAGCTCCTACTCATATTCACTTATTTTCACAGTTAAGTTGGAAATTCGACGTTCTATGTTGAGGTTTGCCTGGGACAGCCGTTAACCACTACAAATACCAGGCCATGGAGTTTCCTGAGTAATATCGTCCATCAACACACCACTAGAATTATCAAGAGATCTTCAATCAATCCTGTATTTTCTTCCGAGATCGACTTTTGTATCGACACACCTCTACGATCTGTATCAAGTGGGTAAAATTATACTTGCTCATTTCTTCTCAGTGCTAAAATTAGCTATATTCAACTTATTTAATCATCTAGTTTGCTAGGACATAAATAAACAAGACGCGTATTTCATAACATCATATCTTAATGACAGGAATATTTTCGCAACCACCCACGTTAATACCAGATGACACACAAATTGCCACAACATCAGACTCACAATTAAGAGACAGCCCACCCATTGTACAACCCACACCACACGTTATAGATAAGGAAACAAATACGGGAGTTTCGGATGATGAGTGGGAAACCCCTTCAGACGTTGAGAGTATCGACTTCGCAGCTGCCTTAAATACGTATGCCAATATACTTAACAGGGTTCACCGGTCCGGTCATACATATTCTACCATTCCCTCACATAACGATAAACTCGTACAAGTTGAATTAACAGGGCAATCATTAAATATGAATCAAGAAACAAATACTGCTGATCTAAAAACCACACCTCACGTTTTTGTGTATCACGAGGATAAGACTGCCCCAAAATTCTCTGGCACAGACAAGGATCGCATTGATGTCATTTCATTAATCAGTCAGTGCGAAGAAATGTTCATCAAGCGCCACATACTAGATGAACAAGAGAAAATTGCTATTTTTTCATCTTGCATAAGCCAGGAAAGATGTCCAGCAAGCAATTTATTGCGCTCCGATAAGCTACATCGTGCTAGGACATATGATGAATTTAAAACTGAATTTCTGAAGAAATTTTCTGGAGGCATGAACTTCTTGCCAGGTATAATTCCAGAATTACATAAAATTGTAGATCTTGTAAGGGAGCACACTACAAACCATGTGCTCAGTGAAATAACTGCTGATGTCTCCACAATCAAGAGAACCCTATTAGCTACTCTGGAGAATTCTAAGTGGATAACAGATGATGGAAAGATGTCCCCAGACCTCGTCGTGGACATCATTGGTTATGTAGCTGCCTTGTGTAAATTACCTGATAGAACCCTGAAGATCGCCAAAACAATTGCGTACACCCCGGGAATGTGCTTACTAGACTTAATGAACGAGGTAGAGATGCAGTGCAGTAAAGCAGGTGTGGTCGACACACATGCACATTCTGGTAGAATCAGGGTACCTGAGACAGTATCAGCTGTGAAAACATCAACACCGACCCCAAACAGAGAACAAAATCGATCGCGACCTGAAATGAGGCAGCCCAAACAAGCAAAGACGCCTAGACCTCGTTCCCACACGCCTTCCTACAGGCAGTTTCATAAGTTTTCGCGCAGCCCGAGCAGGTCTCGCGCTATAAACAACACTTTTTATGGGAAATCACCTCGTAGGTCACAGTCAAGGGATAGGTCCATTCTGTGTCATTACTGTGCAAAACCAGGACACACAAGGTATGAATGCTTTATCAAGGCAAAAGAGGATAATCAAAAGACACAAGGGTTTGGTCCTTACTGTAGGCATCATAGATACCAAGGGCACTGGACTAGTGATTGCAAAACAGTAGAAAAAATTGTGTCTATGTTCAAATCGGGGAAGACCAAGTCATGACAAAAACGAACAAACGTAAAGAAAAACAAGGTTAAACTTCACATAGGAGGCATGTTGGGAAATGAGTGTATTTTGATACCAGCTGTATGTGAGGATCAAAACGTTTCCTTATTTTTGGATACAGGCTCTCCAGTGAACTTAATAACACATGAAGAACTAAATAGAATTCTTAAAAATAAAAAGAAAGTAACTTTTCTGGATGAAGCTGATTTAGAATTAAACACAGTAGATGGTCAAGAGATTACAGTAAAAGGTATGATAAGATTAAATCTCAGTTTCACAGAAACTACAAGACCATTCTCTGCATTGTTCTATATCGTTGAAAACTTAGCAATTAAAGCTCATATGTTACTGGGCTTAAGATCCATGAGAACTGAGAACATAACTATACTCCCACAAATGAATGGAATAGACTTTGATAATGAATTTATAGAGGAAATACTTTCAGAGCCCTCACCGATTGGTAGAAGAGAGCCAAAAAGAATTGGTAATATTAAAGGCTTTAACAAACATACACAAACAGATGAGTGTATAGATCCACTTACACCAGCAACCCCATCCTCCAGAATTAGTGACTCAGATAACAGTACTGATTTATCAATTTTTCCAGCCCATCTCACTAATGATTTGGTTATACCACCTAATTCATACATGAAGGTTACCATAAAGAGCAAATTACGGAATAGTACTGTTCTTGTCTTAGAAGAATTATGTAAAGTAAAGGGATTGTCAGTAGAAAACGCATTATGTCATACGAACGACGAAGGGCTAACTCAGATATTCATTATTAATCACATGAATGGGGAAGTTCAGTTGAAGAAGGGAACTTGCATAGTTAATATTGAAAAATGTTTAGCCCCTGTGAAGGAAATAAATATTGGTGGAGTAACAAGTGAGATAAAATCTACGGATAGAGAAAGAATAAAAGAGAATTTAATTCACTCAGGTGAATTTGACGAAGAAAATGATTTGTTAACCCTGCTGGAAACACACAGGGACACCGTAGCCTTGCCCGGAGAACGATTAGGGTGTACTGACTTGATTAATCACATGATTAATGTGCACCCAGAAACACCACCAATTTTCGTACCAGCTTATCGCATACCACACTCCCAACGTACACTTGCAAATCAGTATGTCGATGAAATGTTAAAGCTTGGAATTATTGAGCCTTCAGTTTCTCCGTGGAACGCTCCCCTTTTCTTTGTGCCCAAGAGAAATGGAGAAATGCGTGCGGTAGTAGATTACCGTAAACTAAATAATCACACCATCCCTGACAGATTTCCCATGCCATTGCTAAGTGATGTTCTACAGAATATTGGTCCTGAGAATAATATATTCTCGACCATCGATCTCCTAAACGGATACTATCAGATTCCGGTATCTCAGGAGTCACGTAAATACACTGCCTTTTCAACAAACAGAGGCCATTATCAATATACAAGAATGCCAATGGGACTGAGGACAGCCCCTGGTACGTTCCAGCGTCTTATGAATTACGTATTGTCCGGAATTTTAGGACAAGGAATATTTGTTTATCTTGACGATATTATTATCGCAACGAAGAATATTAAGGATCATCTCAGGAAATTAGACTTACTCTTACAAAAGCTTAGTGATGCTGGATTAAAAATTAAACTTTCTAAATGCAAATTTTGCTTTAAGGAAATAAATTTCTTAGGCCACAAATTAAGCTCTGATGGTATTCACACCACTGATGACAAAATACAGGCAGTGAGAGATTTTCCTGAACCCACTACGACTGACGAAGTTAGACAATTTTTAGGTCTGGCTGGGTACTATAGGTCCTTCGTACCACAGTTCTCTCATATAGCCTTCCCTCTATTCCAACTACTCAAAAAAGATGCTGTATTCCAATGGGAAGAAGAACAAAAAAGGGCATTTAACAATCTAAAAATTAAACTAACGAATGCACCTTGTTTAGCATATCCAGATTACACGAAATCATTTCTTATTTGTACAGACGCATCAGTTAAAGGATTAGGGGCTGTACTGATGCAGGAAGATAAAAGAGGAAAGAATCAACCAATTGCATTTGCCAGCAGACAAACAAGAGGTGCAGAAAAAAATTATAGCACTACAGACTTAGAGGCACTTGCAGTGATTTTTGCATTACAAAAGTTTCGAGATTTGGTATATGGTTACGAAATCCACTTATTCACCGACCATAAACCACTGGTGGGTATGTTTAAAGAAAAACTCCTTTCTGGGAGGAGAGCAAGATGGAAATGTACAGTTGAAAACTACAGTGTACAAATACATTATATACAGGGTAAAATGAATATAGTAGCTGACGCATTATCTAGGAACCCGAACACAATTCAGGTTGCGGCGTTAGATCTCAAAGGAAATATCCCAAACCACGAGGATATCGCAAAGGCACAAAGACTTGACCCAGTATGGTCAAAAGTAATATACAAGTTAGAAAGTGGAGATGACATACAATTACCCAAACTGCATGTCCCACTTGAACAATTCACAATGGTCAATAATACATTATACAAAATTAACTCTAAACAACCAAAACGCCAAAGAAATACTAACCAGTTGGTAGTACCTAATGACATGATACCCCAAGTATTACGAATGATACACGACAGCCCACATGCAGGACACCCTGGAAAGGATAAGACATTCAACCAAGCCCAGCTATTATATTACTGGCCTTCATTACGAAGAGATATACACAATCATATAGACAGATGCGAATCATGTGCGAAACACAAAGGATACCCAATCACACCTGCACCGATGGGTAATTACCCAGTACCACATCAGCCATGGGACGTTGTCGCTGTTGATTTACTCAAGATGCCATTATCATACAATAATAACCTATACTTATTCGTAGCAACGGATCATTTTTCCCGTTATGTCATTTTAGCTCCAATTAAAGATAAGACAGCAGAGACAGTAGCAAAGGCAATAGCAGATAATGTAATATGTCGCTTTACTACCCCAAAGGTATTAATAAGTGATAATGGAGGAGAATTTAATTCTGAGATCTTACAAGAAATATGTAAACAATACAACATTAAAAAGGTTAACGTTTTGGCCTATCACCCAGCATCGAATGGGTTGGTAGAGAGACAAAATAAAAGGTATTAGATGTGCTACGACACATTCTCAGTGAAAATTATGCAAGCTGGGATGATTGGATTCCCAGAGTAGAGGCCTCCATTAATGGGTCTATAAATAAATCCATTGGTGACACACCACATTTCATTATATATGGCACAGATAAAAAATTACCATATGAGCTCCTAGAAGGTGACAGCATGCCTATATACAATTACGATGATTACTCTAAACTCCGTTTACGTGAATTCCAGGACATACACAAAAGAGTACAAAAACAATTAACGATGTCCAAGGAAGAAATGACGGAGGCATTTAACAAAAAGGCAAAAGATTCACCTATCAGCTTAGGAGACATTGTTTACGGAGTCATTCATACGAGAGACAATAAATTATCCCCAAAATTTGAGGGCCCATACAGAGTAATTAACATAAAGGCAAACAAAGTTTTAATTAAGTCACTTTCAAGTGGCGAGGAAAAACAAGTTCATATTGACCATTTAAAACGAGTTTCAAGGGAATTATCACATAATTATTCAGCCTCGGATACAACCGAACAGGTGAACGTACCTCAAGAAACCAAGCAAGAACACAACAATGATTACAAAAAGAAATTAAGGTCATATACCAAACAATCGAACATAGGTGCAACTATTCCACTGAAATCTACAGTACATCATTTACGGGAATTAAATATCGATTTAAACTCCTTCTATAATTGAAATAACAGCCAACCGTAACGCACATCATCACTATCATCAACCACAGCTTTATAGGAAATTAATAGATTTTTTTTTTTTTCGGTAGGTTACGATGAAGGGACTTATGCTATGGATTCTCCTATACATAGTAAGGGTATATGCGCACCTAGACCCCAAGCATATAGTACGACAAGGATGCCTCATAGCTCCAACGGCCACGACTACAATCGTCAAGGACGTCATGAGTACTGAAATAAGTCTAGATTACTTGTATGACTTACCTACTTATATAGAAAGACTTGCGACGCCGATGCGAACTCTGGACTTCAAGATAGGGAATTATGTTTCACAATCACATATCACCAAGGAAGTGGATGAAATGGTGAAGTTAGCGAAATGGAAACTAGAACAGGCGAAGTCAACTATGCTCGTCATGATCCAAGATCTCCCATCTTATGGAACAGAGGTGCTGAGCGACAGGAACAACATCACACGTACTCGCCAAAAGCGCGGTTTGTTCGATCTGGGCGGCGCAATTCTTGGGAACATCTTTGGATTGGCTACAGAGGATGACCTTAAAGAAATAAACAAAAAATTTAATAAGATAGCTCAGGTACTAACATACCAAGATAAATTCATCACAGGACAGAACTCAGCAATGAAAACAATTGTGAAAAATCTGAAACAAGCAGAAAACGTAGCTCTCGAGAGTATAGATAAAATAAATGACTTAGATTACCCTTTTCCAGCACTTCTCCATCATCACAGAACATATTGACACGATTCTACTACAATTAGAGAACACTAGAGATCATTTCAGGGCACTTATGCAAGGAATTTCGAATGCTGGTGATGGCAAGATCACAAATGACTTACTCCCAGTTCATGAGCTACGTCAGATAGTTAGTCAAGGCATACATAAACATAAATTGAAGCCATTGTTCCGCAGTAGGGAATTTATGCAATATTACCCGTACTTGGAAGCAACACTAACACCAACATCAGTGATAGTTCATGTACCATTCATCACGGAAGACCTGTTCACAGTATACCAAATACACCCCTTCCCCTATAGAAACAACAACACTTTAGTCATCATCAACATCAACACAGACACCGAACTCATCATGGTCTCCAAGAGACGAGACACTGTCACTTTCGCAAGTGAGTCAACGATTGAGCGAAAGTGCCGCACATCCTTACATGCTGTTCATCTTTGTCCTGCGTACATTTTCACGTTTCAGCCTACTGATACGGTCCCTTGTGAAATGGCTATCATCAGCAATAACAATATTCATCATCATTGCAACTTCACTTTTGCTCCAGATAAACTTGTACACCATCAACGCATTGGACACTCGCAGTTTTTTTATTTCCCTCATAACACATCAGTTTACATAGTCTGTCCAGATATACCACCATCTCATACATCAGCCTCAGGATTATACATAGCACCAGACTACTGTGCGGTATTTACACCATCCATGTCTACTTTTTCCACCATCAATCACTACGCCATTCTCAACCATACACACAAACATTTCCACCCACTGCCTGATATGGACTTAAACATGAGCACAAGTATTAAGCTGACTTCACCTAAGTTTGAAACTATGCAGCTGATCAATGAAACAATGAAGCCCTGGGAAGATTTGAGTTTGAGTATGTTCAACCCATATTATGTGTATAGCCAAGCACCTTCTGTCTTCATAATTATCTGCATTGTGGTTGCAGTATTGCTGTTGGCCATGCACAGAATGCATGCAAGAATTGCTAATTTGGAGTCATTGTTTAGTGGGGGGAGAGTTAACATCACAGTTAACCACCCTGAATGAAGTGTATATATTTTGTATATAGTATTAATTATATATATAAAAAAAAAAATAATAATAATAATAATAATAATAATAACACAAAGAAGAATGACCCATATATGGCAGACCAGTACCATTATCTTTAAATGAAATATTAGTAACTCTTACAATAATCTTAATTTTAAACTATTTTTATTCTTGCATGTATGCATTTCACTATAATAACCCAAGTACATACTGTATTACAGTTAAATAATTTACTTTAATGCATTTATTCCAATATGTATTCAACTTATTTAAAATGTAATATTACTGAATAATCACTATTTACTATGCATAATATATGTATACAATATTCATACAATTATGTTACTTTACAATATTATGTATTTCACTTAATTAGCTTATAAGTTCATTATAATGTGTATGTAGTATGTATTAATATATTATAACTATTAAATGTCGATGGTACGTCATTTTCGCGCGGCCGAGCAAATATAGGACTACATAATAGATAGATAGATAAATAGATAGATAGAGAGACAGATAGAAGCAGGAAGTCAAATGATGAGAAGGTGTTGTGTTTGCGAGAAGCGAGCAGCGCTAAACGCTTACACGGGGAAAGCTGACGACAGCGGCCAGTAAGGAGATGATTCAGTTAGCTGTCAGCAGTCCTCTCGTGAGAAAGTTCTGTTGCCATGAGGAAGATACGTGACACACACACCCTACTACACGAGATGTGAGGAAAGAGAGTTTAGAAGGAGACAAGCGACCCTATAGAGAGGTCGAGACGGAGATTAGCTTTAGAACAGAGAGAGAGAGAGAGATAGCGAGACAGGGAGGTAGCTACCCAGGACTTATACTATTATACCTGTTTAATATTTCCAAGACAAATAAAAATAGTCCCATACTATTCTTTACCTCTCCCGTCACTACATGACATCTGGTGGGGAAACTACTACAAGATATAAAAGCCGCTCGACCACAAGTCTAAAATATACTTCTCTACAATTAACTATAAAGTCTTTATGACACCGTCGGCGCCCCGCCCCGCAAGAAAACCCAAACCTAATTCTGATCAACCCATGGGAATTCACAGCCTGCAACTCCCGCTGCCCCCTTCACGACATACAGGACCAGTTGAAAGCTGCTCGCCGCAGAAACACAACCCCGAGTTCGCGTAAAGTGTCCGCCCTAGAAGGCGAGGCCCCAGGGGACGAGCTGGCGCCCGTGGACGAACCCCCTCCAGGAGAACTAGAGCAGGAACAGGAGCACGAGAGCCCTAGCCAGCTGGATTTTTAGGCCTGCCCCCGCACCAACCCACAGTGGCGGGGGCCATCACCCCTAAGTATCGCCCCCCAGTATACCACAAGATGAAAATAAATGGCATGAAGGCCAGACTACTAGTTGATACGGGAGCAGCCAGATCCTGCCTTTACAGCCATTATTTCTCCTGCTACAAATCACGGTTTGGCCCACTCCGCCCTACTACCACTCACCTTGTGGACGCGGGGGATGGCCCCCTGCCCATCCGTGGGGAGACTCGGGCCCTACGGGTCAACACCCACCAGCCAGTGTCCACCCAACACCCATTCATCATTTTTTATTCCTCCTACCGGAGTTATGACGGGTATTTAGGGCTAGACTTACTTCAGAAACTTGGAGCCACGATTGATTGTCGCCACCGACAACTCCAGTTCTGCCCCCCACCCCGTTCCACTCCAGCCGTTTGCACATGCACGCCGCGGCCCCGGCCGGAGGACTCACCCTTCCCCCCCCAGCGCCCCCTCTCTTCTCCCCCCCCTTCTTTGCCTCCCTCCCCCCTCCCCCCACACTGCCCCACCTCACTCTTGCCCCCTCCTTCCCCTCCACCATCTCCATCGCCGTTACCATCCCCTCACACCACGAGGCATGGGTGCCCCTGAACAGGCCCTCTGGCCCATCCGTTTTGTTCTCCCCCCTCCTCCCCTCCGGACCCCTTTCTGCCTGCCTTGTTTCCCCCACCTTCCTCCCTCCCCACCACGCCGCCATCCGCATCGCCAATCTCGCCCCGTCCCCTCTCACCCTCCCTAAAGTGCTTATCATCGGAGAGATGGAAGAAGCCGAGCCCTGCGCCCTGTCCCCCTCCCACCCCCCTCTTCCCCCCATCCCTGACCATCTCTCCGACCAACAGTCAGACGCCCTATGCCGCCTCCTCCTGGAGTTCCAGGATTTGTTTGCGACAGGACCCGCAGATATAGGACATACTACGTACCTGTCTCACGAGATCCATACGACAGGCCCACCAATACGACAACCTTCCCGACATAAAAACCCCCGACAGAGAGAAGAGGAGGACTGCCAGGTGCACGAGATGGAAGAGGCAGGTGTTATCTCCCCCTCCACCAGCCCGTGGTCCTCCCCCGTCATTCTAGTAAAAAAGAAAGATGGCACAATGCGGTTTTGCATCGACTACCGCCGCGTGAACGACATCACAATTAAGGATGCCACCCCCCTCCCCCGCATTGACGATTCCCTAGACTCCCTCTACGGGGCACCTTGGTTTTCTACCCTCGACCTCCAGTCTGGATATTGGCAGGTCCCCGTCCACCTGGATCATCGAGGCAAGACGGCCTTTTCCACCAGTAATGGCCGACATTACGAATTTAATGTCCTGCCATTTGGTCTCTGCAACGCCCCTGCCACATTCTCCAGACTGATGGAATCTGTCTTGAGCAGCCTCACTTGGGAGATATGTTTAGCCTATCTTGATGACGTCATTGTTTTTAGCCAGACCTGGGCCGACCACTTGCAGCGCCTCCGTCAAGTTTTCACCCGAATTCGCCAGGCAGGCCTCAAGCTATATCCATCCAAATGTGTCCTGGCCGCGAAAACTGTCTCTTTCCTAGGCCATACTATTTCCCAAGCGGGAATTTCCCCAGATCCCGACAAGCTTCGTGCCATAGCGGACATACCACCTCCGCAGGATGTCCACGGTGTCCGTGCCTTCTTGGGACTCACGTCCTACTACCGCCGCTTCGTGAAGGGGTTTGCACAGATCGCTAAGCCTCTTCACGATCTGACACGAAAAGGGGAACCTTTCCTCTGGACCGAGGAACGACGAGCTGCTTTGCAACAGCTAAAAGACAAGCTTGTCTCGGCCCCCATCGTGGCCTTCCCCGACTATGCCCTCCCTTTTCGCCTCTACATGGACGTCTCCCTCAACGCGATCGGCGCTGTCCTAGCCCAGGTACAGGCCGGTCGGGAACACATTATCGCATGCACTAGCCGCACACTGAACCTGGCCGAGAAAAATTATGCCGCCACCAAGTGAGAATGCCTCGGCATAATCTGGGCCCTCCAATATTTCAGGGCTTATCTTTCCAGGATCCAAGTCACGATAATAACCGACCACCAATCACTCCAGTGACTGCGACAATCGGACTCCCATAACGCCCAAATCGTCCGATGGCATGACACCCTAGAGGAGTTTCAGTATGAGATTTCGTACAGACCCGGAAAGCTCCACACCAACGCAGATGCCCTCTCCCGCCTTCCCATCCATGCGGTCCAACCAGACCCTGACCTGCTGAAACTCTGGCACCACAAGGAACGGCCCCCCTGGATTCCAGCTCACCTGTTTCCCAAGCTGTGCTGACAGGGCAACCACCTTTTAACCCCATCCGGGCACATTCTCTTGGCCCCCGATGCAGCACGCGACACCCTGCGCCAGTTACACGCCCACAACGGCATCCATTTGGGCACCAAAAAATTGCTACAAGTTTTCAATGACATTTACTGGGCCCCGAACCCTTCCACGCTCGCCAAGGAAATTATTCAGACTTGCCGCGCCTGCGCGCTTGGGAAAGACATTACCCGGACCGCCGGGCCATCTGGCCAAATCACCACCCACAAGCCCTGGCAACTCCTGACGGTCGACGTAGTAGGACCTCTTCCCCCCAAATCTGGATATATAAATACGTGATCACTTTTGTCGACATGTATTCTAAATTCGTAGTAGCCTGCCCCGCTAAGGAACATCATGCCGTCGCTGTCGCCGATGCCTTACTCCGACACGTGTTCCCCTACTTTGGCATTCCCCAAGCCATCCATTCCGATAATGCCTCCGAGTTCTCCGGAAAAGTCTGGGAAGAACTGGCCAGGATTTTTGGATACGAGATCTCCCACTCCTCACCATACTGGCCCCAAGGGAACGCGGTGTGTGAACGCAGCCATCGTACCCTGGTCAATCAGCTACGCACCAGAATCGAGGCTACGAAAGACAACGATTGGCCGGCACACGTGAAAATCGTCCAGTGGGGCATGAATTCGTGCCCCCGGGAAGACGGAGTTTCCCCCCACGAAAGAATCTTTGGCGAAACCCCCCTCCTACTACCCCTACGCCATCATCTGCAACCGCCCACTTCCACTCCCACCACAGACCCGTTGCACTTGCTAAAAGGGCGAATATACCACCTACAGAGGAATTTAGACCTTGAACCCGACACAGCCACCAACCCCTTCAAACCGGGCGACACAGTCGTCGTTGCCCAACTCCCCACCCCCCACAAGCTCGCCCCCCGTTTCACAGGCCCCCACACCATCACCAAGGTCCCCAACTCTTACCAGGTGGTCGTGGACTACCACGGCACTCCCCGTACCCTCCCCAACCGGCACGTGCGCCCATTTCGCACGCCCACCTCCCCCACCCCAACCCCACACCCCCAGCCCCCTCCGACCCCCGCCCCACCATCTACAGCCGCATATGAGTGCTACGTCTCCTCCTCACCCTCCCACTCCGCCCCCCCTACTGCCTCCACCTCCCCCACCCCCGGCACCTCACCTGACACCTCCCCGCCACCCCCCCCACCCTCGCCCCTTCCTTCCATGGCTTCCCCCTCAATCCCCACTCCCACATCGCCCGCCCCACGCCACCACTCCCTCCCCCCAACCCACTACCACCCCCCTCTCCTACCCCCCATCCGTACACCCACTCAGCCCACTCCGCGCCCCACCACGCACCCAAACCCAAAACAACGCGCCCACCCCAGCCGCCCACCCCCACCTCTTCCGCCCACCCCCACCTCTTCCGCCCACACCACCACACCCTCGCCACAACCCCCTTCCACCCCCTCCCCCACCCACCATCCGTACGCCCACTCCACCAATACCACGTTCTACCACGCCCGCGGTGCGCAAGACAACACGCCCACCTCCAACGCCCACTTCTCCCCCCACCCCAACCCTCAAGACCACCACCACCCGCTCAGGCCGCCTCTCACGCCCACCCGCCCGATACTCACACACCCCTACACCACCCACCTCTCCGCGACTTCACACCGTCAAGCTACATCAGGCCCAAATCCCTTCTACCTGTACTCCCCAGAGACTCAACGCCGCATTACCACGACACAAAACCCGACCTTCACCCACACTATCCAGCATTCAGCCTCCAACCATACTGACAGCCACACCAGTCAACATGAGGATCAAGCGGGCCGTATGGGCCCCTACTCTTACCAGGAACCACCGACTCCGCGGACCACACCACCTGTTAAATATCCTCCAGTCAACCACCGACCCCTCCGCACTCTTCCTCACCTATGACCAGGAACAGGAGGAAAATTCCTACACTGTCGCCTGGCAGAACACACTTCGACACCTCCAGCCCGTCTACACCACCCCGAACACACTAGCGTTCCACCTCCAGCCACGGGGACGTGACTTTTTACAAGAACAGAGTGGTGAAATGCGTGACTCTAACAGTACTCCCGAGGAAACTCCCGGAGAATACCATAGTATCCCCGACGACAGGGCGAACCAGGAACAACAGAGTTCGCCCACAAGCATGCCGACACCCCCACACGGACCCCATGGGGTAGCCGCCACCAGCCACCACCACTCCGGGCAACAACGACGCATGTCAGCCCGGGCCGTGCGCCCCTGTGACATACAGCCACCACGCCACTGCCACCGTAGGCGAAAGACACTACCTTCGCATGGCGGAATCACTGAGTTAGCTAGGGGTGGAGTTAGAACTAATACTCCAGACAGCGCCCCTCTGGTAGAGACGATCTATGGTCGCTCCCAAAGTGCTTTGGTAGAGACGATCAATGGTCGCTCCCGCAGTGTTCAGGTAGAGACGATCAATGGTCGCTCCCTTAGGGTTCCGGTTGAGACGATCAATGGTCGCTCCCACAGTGCCCAGGTAGAGACGATCAATGGTCGCTCCTTTAGTGTTCCGGTAGAGACGATCAATGGTCACTCCCACAGTGTCCAGGTCGAGACGATCAATGGTCGCTCCCACAGAGTCCAGGTCGAGATGATCAATGGTCGCTCACACAGTGTCCAGATTGAGACGATCAATGGTCGCTCCCTTAGTGTTCCGGTTGAGACGATCAATGGTCGCTCCCTCAGTGTCCAGGTAGAGACGATCAATGGTCACTCCCTTAGTGTTCCGGTTGAGACGATCAATGGTCGCTCCCACAGTGTCCAGGTTGAGACGATCAATGGTCGCTCCCTTAGGGTTCCAGTAGAGACGATCAATGGTCGCTCCCACAGTGTCCAGGTAGAGACGATCAATGGTCGTTCCCTTAGTGCTCCGGTAGAGACGATCAATGGTCGCTCCCACAGTGTTCGGGTAGAGACGATCAATGGTCGCTCCCACAGTGTCCAGGTAGAGACGATCTATGGTCGCTCCCAGGGCGTGTCTAGGAGAGGGACGTCTCCACGACCGGAGATCGAACTCCAGGTATCCTGTCCCAGAACATCCCGGACAGACCTCCCTGCCTCCCCCGGTCTCTGTTCTTTACGCCTGGCCCTAGAGCAGACACACCTGTCGGGCCCCAGTGACAGTCGCTGCCGCAGTCCTCCCCTGACGGCGCCTCTAGACATTGGAGACCGCAGCCCGTCGCCTCTCTCGGCCCTCCCCAGGACACCCGGGCGAGACCTCTCCACGCCCCCACGACGCCGGGACCTGACACAGAGGCTCCGGGACCTATTTGGCCCCAGTCCCGAGGGCCTGACGCCGGAGCCCAGTCCGGAAGCCACCAGGAGACCCGGACACGAGAGGACGCCTTTGCGAGCCGCCCCGTGCCCTCTCGGCTCACCCCGTCTTGACGGTGCCCCTAGTTCAGCCGGATCATCGATGTCATGCCCCTGTTCTCTCCCTGAGTGAATACCGGTAATAATGTAACAATAATGAATTAGGCTAAGTGTGACTCTCTCTCTCCTAGAACAAGTATTGTGCAGTGAATTTATGTGATGTATATCGGGGTAAATCAGATCACAATGAGAAGTTAGAGGTCGAGAATGTGGACTAAGATCTGAGTGAAAATATGTGCGAGTGTCACCCCGGATATTTATAAAGAGACATACCCCCATTGCTGGAAGAAAGACTGTGAGGAAGAAATATCATTAATGTCCTATCCTTCCCCACGCTGAAATAAGATCTATTGGCTAGCCGCTAAGTAATATTGTGAAAGTAGTATTACGAGTATTTCGACCTTGTTACGCGTTGTGAAGCGAGATTCTATATACTATACCTGGAGGACCTCTCTGACAGAAGTGTAATTAGTAAGCCTGTGCCTAAAGAGACATACCCCCATCCCAACGAGAAAATATCAAGAAAGGAAGTATTAATCATATTCCCTCCCTCCCCACGCTACCCCTAAAAGCCCCCTCTATTACTCGCCCACGCTCTTAAAACTAAAGTAAGTGTCAATCAAGAATCAGAGTTATTTGCCAAAGTACTTTCACCAGCAGACACCGTATAAACTCCCCTGCTAATATCTGTCATCTTCCAATATTACTATAACTTTCTCCTCGCCGTTTTAGGTCATTCTCCGCGCCTCCCCTATCTCCTCCTAGTGAGTCACAACCCCATTCCCCCCCCTTCCGCGCTGTGCGCGCACCTGTATTTACTGCACTCCTAATACTCATTAGTATCTAGAAAGCAAGTATCCTGCGAGATACACATATCTTAGATAAGGTTTTATATTGTTGTAATATCTGCTGAATATGTCCTGTGTCTGACTGTGGTAATATATGTGTATGGTGTTGCCGAAAGTTTTTGTGTCCTGCCTCTCTTTATTGCACTAGCTCCGGTCTCGAAAGAGGATCCCGCTCCACGTTAGGTGAAATAGGAACGAGAAGTCGAGCCTAATTTCACCTAGCATTACAATAAGCATTACCTATTTCCTAATGTGTGCAGTTTTTTGCTCAAATTTTATATTAACAAAAAATCCGGGTGACGGAGAGTTGACTTGAACTGTTGTCTGTCGTGTTGAGATTACCTGGATATTAAATTTTCTACGAGTACATCGTTTTATTTTTTTTCATTCATACTATCCATGACTTCAAGGATAAAAGGTAGTGCCAATTATGATCTAGTTACGGATGATAGCATTCACTTTGCGGTTAGTTTAAAACTATTTTTCTGGAGCTGTGGCTGTATAAACTTATTATTGGTCGAGATCGATGAATATGAATTTTCCACAAATGTGCACAAAATTGATTGCAAAATAATCCCATTTATTTCCAAAACCCAGAAGACATTCCTGATGATGATTAAAAAAATAAAAACTTTTAAGAGACATACAGTAGTAGATGAAATCCACTGACACGTAAAGAGAGCTTGCATCTGATGGCGTAAGAACAATAAGTTTGAAGAGATGTGGTGGTCAGCGAAACAAACGAGAAACTTTAAATGAAAATTCTTTTCATATGTAGAAGTACAGTCGTGGTCATAAATAATCACCTATCATCAGGTACCCCGTGCCTCAGGCTGCCTCCTTTATGCGCGGCAAGTCACAGAGGAGTAAGAGGGGCTGAGAGGGAGGGGCCAGAGAGAGAAAAGGGAAGGTGGGTGGGGGGGACGAGTGATGGTGCAAGGGAGGAGTGAGGGAGGGTAGGAGGAGTAGAAGGGGGAGGGGGAATGAAACACGTGTTTGATGGTCACATTAGTTTTCTATTTTCTTTCATTCAGGGCCTGATAAAGGAGTTAATATTCATAGATAGTGCTGCATTATATCTTGTATAGCGGCGTCAGATAAAAAGCTTTAGATAGGTGGTGATAACATTTGTTGGCTCGTGAGAGAAATATACTGACATGGCACATCAAACATTAGTGCAGAGCCATCAAGACTGTGTGAGCCCAGCTTGTCAACGCGTGGGATTCAGAGGACGAGAGGACACAGGCCAGCCTCCAGCACACCTCGGACGAGAGGCAGCTGTTTAGACGAAACCATCAACAACATCGTTTCCTCGCTGCCGCGAAGACTGCAAGGGGTTATTAAGAGGGAGGAGGCCACTGGACTACTATCTAAGGCTTTCCTTGTTTCTTTGGATGCATAGTCAGCCAAAAAAGTCGTGTCTTCTTTCCGAACCCCGCAAATACTCGAACAGATAAGTCGAAGCAGAAGAGATAACTTCAGAAGTCTGGCAATTGTGTCAGACCAGACGGTGGTGGCGGTGAGTGGTTTGGGGGTGGAGGTGGGGTAATGAAGGATGTGTGTGCTGTAGTTGTTTTTTGGCAGTGTAGTCTAGCATTACACTGCATAGTAAAGGTGCTAAATGTGATATTACACGTAATTTAATACCTGTAAATAATGAAATGTATCGTCAACCAGAAATAATGCCTAGGACGTGTAGCCAATGAAACGTTAAATGAAACGACGAGGTGCAACCCCACTCCCTCTCCACTTTCTTGCCACACCCCCTCCGTCGGGTATCAACAAGCCACATGACATCGGAATAAAGGACAGAAAGCCGTGTTTTTACAGTATGTTTACCTTCTGAACATGGCAGGATATAATGTATATATACCATGTGTGGTGTGGCAGACGCATGCGGTGCCTTCACAGTGATAACGAGAAAAGCATTCCACAGGTGGTTAGTGTTTTGGTAAAGGGATGAGGGAAACCCATAGATATACATAAGCCTAGATGTCGCATGACACTACTTTAGATGCGTCTGCCCGGCCGCCATCTTGCAACGGTCGAGGCAGACGATGTCGTGTTCCTGACGATGTTCAAAGTTGACCACCATTTCCCTAGCAATGCAGCAACACTGTGCTGCTTTTGGGTGTAGAAAGCGTCGGAATATATCAAGAGTGACACCGATAGCATGAGCGGCTCAACTGTCTGGTTATGCAAACGTCCCTCAGCTGCTTCCCTATCCCCCGAAAGGTGGATGGTGGGTTGCAGAAGGGAAATTTAAACCTGCAGTCCACCGAGTTCACTTTTCAGATGAACCAGAAACCACAACCATTACCACCACAACAACAGCCACCACCACCACAAC
Source organism: Coenobita brevimanus (assembly GCF_032717465.1). Lineage (NCBI taxonomy): Eukaryota > Metazoa > Arthropoda > Malacostraca > Decapoda > Coenobitidae > Coenobita > Coenobita brevimanus. Next base: position 4,644,139 of record NC_136989.1, read on the forward strand.
AACCACCACCACCACCACAACAACAACAACAACAACAACAACCATATCAACGACAACCACCACCACCACAACAACAACAACAACAACAACAACAACAACAACAACCACCACCACAACAACAACAACAACAACAACCACAACAACAGCCACCACCACCACAACAACAGCCACCACCACCACCATAACAACACCACCACCACCACAACAACAACAAACACCACCACCACCATAACAACCACCACCACCACCACAACAACCACCACCACAACGACCACCACCACAACAACCACCACCACAACAACCACCACCACCACAACCACCACCACCACAACCACCACCACCACCACGACAACAACCACCACCACCACAACCACCACCACCACCACAACAACCACCACCACCACCACAACAACAACAACCACCACCACCACAACAACAACCACCACCACCACCACCACCACAACCACCACCACCACCACAACAACAACAACCACCACCACAACAACAACAACAACAACAACAACCACCACCACAACAACAACAACCACCACCACCACCACAACAACAACAACCACCACCACCACAACAACAACAACAACCACCACCACCACAACAACAACAACAACCACCACCACAACAACAACAACCACCACCACCACCACCACAACAACAACAACCACCACCACCACCACCACAACAACAACAACAACAACCACCACCACCACCACCACCACCACCACCACCACTGTTACAACAACCACCACCACCACCACCACCACCACCACCACCATAACAACGACCACCACCACCACCACCACCACCACCACCACCACTGTTACAACAACCACCACCACCACCACCACCACCATAACAACCACCACCACCACCACCACCACCATAACAACAACCACCACCACCACCACCACAACAACAACAACCACCACCACCACCACCACAACAACAACAACAACCACCACCACCACCACAACAACAACAACAACAACCACCACCACCACCACAACAACAACAACAACAACCACCACCACCACCACCACCACCACAACAACAACAACCACCACCACCACCACCACCATAACAACAACCACCACCACCACCACCACCATAACAACAACCACCACCACCACCACCACAACAACAACAACCACCACCACCACCACCACAACAACAACAACAACCACCACCACCATAACAACAACAGCCACCACCACCACAACAACAACAACCACCACCACCACCATAACAACAACAGCCACCACCACCACAACAACAACAACCACCACCACCACTGTTACAACAACAACAACCACCACCACCACCATAACAACAACAGCCACCACCACCAAAACCACAGCAACAACCACCACCACCACCACCACCACCACCACAACAACAACAACAACAACAACCACCACCACCACCATAACAACAACAACCACCACCACCACCATAACAACAACCACCACCACCACCACAACAACAACCACCACCACCACCACCATAACAACAACCACCACCACCACCACCATAACAACAACCACCACCACCACCACCACAACAACAACAACCACCACCACCACCACCATAACAACCACCACCACCACCATAACAACCACCACCACCATAACAACCTCCACCACAACAACAACAACAACCGCCACCACCACTATAACAACCTCCATCACAACGGTCACCACCACAACAACAACCACCACCACCACCACCATAACATCAACACCACCACCACCACAACAATAACAACAACAGCCATTACCACCACCACAACAACAACCACCACCACCACATCCACCACCACAACAGCAGCAACAACCACAACCTTCACAACAACAATCACCACGACTACAACAACCACCACCACCACAACAACAACCACCACCATCACCACAACCACCACCACGTCAACAACTACCATCACAATAACCACCACAACAACCTCCACAAAAGCAAACACCACCATCACAACAACTACCATCACTACAACAACCACCACAACAACCACCACCAACACTACCACCACCACAACAACCACCACCATCACCACAACCACCACCACGTCAACCACTACCATCACAATAAGGGGGGCGCGGTAGCACAGTGGTAGCGCGCTGGACTCGTAATCGGGGGATTGCGAGTTCGAGCCTCGCCCAGGCTGCCGTGCCGGGAGTGGTAGCTCGCTCCTGTAACCCTAGCGGGGCTATATAGTCCAATACAGGGCTTAGCTCGGGGAACTCCATTTCTCCCATTTTTTACCATCACAATAACCACCACAACAGCCTCCACAAAAGCAAACACCACCATCACAACAACTATCATCACTACAACAACCACCACAACAACCACCACCAACACTACCACCACCACAACAACCACCACCAACACTACCACCACCACAACTACCACCACCAACACTACCACCACCACAACAACCACCACCAACACTACCACCACCACAACAACCACCACCAACACTACCACCACCACAACAACCACCACCAACACTACCACCACCACAACTACTACCACCACAACAACCACCATTATAACCACCACCACAACAACCACCACAACAACAACCACCACAACAACAACCACCACAACAACAACCACCACCACAACAACAACAACTACCACCACAACAATGACCACCAACACAACAGTGACCACCAACACAACAGTTATCATCACCACCACAACAACAACAAAAACCACCATCACCATCACCACCACAACAACAAAAATCACCACCATCACCACCACCACCACAACAACAAAAACCACCATCACCACCACCACCATAACAGCAACAACCACCACTACCAATACAATAACCACCATCACCACCACCACAGCAACACAAACCACCATCACCATCACCACGACAAAATCCACCATCACCACCACCACAACAATAACCACCATCATCACCACCACAACAATAACCACCATCAACACCACCACAACAATAACCACCATCACCACCACAACAGCAACACAAACCACCATCACCATCACCACGACAAAATCCACCATCACCACCACCACAACAATAACCACCATCACCACCACCACAACAATAACCACCATCACCACCACCACAACAATAACCACCATCATCACCACCACAACAATAACCACCATCACCACCACCACAACAATAACCACCATCACCACCACCACAACAATAACCACCATCACCACCACCACAACAACACAAACCACCATCACCATCACCACGACAAAATCCACCATCATCACCACCACAACAATAACCACCATCACCACCACCACAACAATAACCACCATCACCACCACCACAACAACACAAACCACCATCACCATCACCACGACAAAATCCACCATCACCACCACCACAACAATAACCACCATCACCACCACCACAACAATAACCACCATCACCACCACCACAACAATAACCACCATCACCACCACCACAACAATAACCACCATCACCACCACCACAACAATAACCACCATCACCACCACCACAACAACACAAACCACCATCACCATCACCACGACAAAATCCACCATCACCACCACCACAACAATAACCACCATCACCACCACCACAACAATAACCACCATCACCACCACCACAACAATAACCACCATCACCACCACCACAACAATAACCACCATCACCACCACCACAACAACACAAACCACCATCACCATCACCACGACAAAATCCACCATCACCACCACCACAACAATAACCACCAACACCACCACCACAACAATAACCACCGTCACCACCTCCTCCACAACAACATTCATTCTCATGGTCTGAATTCACTCTGAAACAAGCCCCACTATTACATGCTTGACCGCTCCAAGATGGCGGCCGCACAGACGCACCGCTGCTGTACTGAAGAATGGGCGGTGCGGCATCTAGTCTTATTTATATCTATGGGGAAACCCAGCCACAGGTGTTACGCAAGGTGATGAAACCAAGATATACACCCACCAGCTTATAGTCATATCTTCACAGTCATTCAGGTATCTATACTGGACGACGGGAAATAGAGGGAAGATTCTTGTTATCACTAACAAAAGCTGTTTTGTATCATAATCGTGACGTTTCATTAAATTCCAAACACTTGTTATGAAACGTATTCCACCGTTATTCCGTCCTCTGAAGTATTCCAAATATCAAAGATGAATTAGACATGACAACCCAGGTATATGAAACTGCAGTATATTTTTATTACATGTAAACTCATGATGATGCATATGTAGACATTCAGTGACATAACAGTGATAAAAGTTGACTATAACCCTATTACCCAGTATGTTACCCCCAATAATTTCCACCCGACAGTAATACATGGCAGACCAAACCATTCACCCCCACCACCGTCTGGTCTTACACAGTTGCCGGACTTGTGAAGCTATCCCTGCTGCTCCGACTTATCTGTTCGAATATTTACGTGGTTCGGAACGAAGACACGACTTTTTGGCTGACTATACAGTTACCTCCACTTCTAACGAGTACAGCGGGTGGTGTGTTTGGTGAAATGTGGCACCACTGTGTTTGTTTACATCGTAGTAATAATAAGTGAATGGGCAGACCCGGCAGAGCTTCCCCTCCGCTACAGTACCTAGTACCCACGGAAACTATGTTTCATCAAGTCATACTCTGTCTGCAAATACAAGTGTTTGCCACGTATGTATAGTGGAAGGTAGAAAGAAAAATAGTGATGCCATTGGCTCCCATTGTTTCTCTGACAGGAGATGACTGTGAGGCGAGGTGGAAAGGAGGGGAGGGGGGAAGGGTGGTGGGAGCGCATGTATCGAAACTTTGTCGTGTTTCGTTTAGAAAGGTGAAGGGTGTGATTATACAGATGTTCTGAGGTTAATGCTTACTCCGTATGCAATACCGTGTATTGGATGAATGTTGGAGACAACTTCGTCATACAATGTGGTGAACAAATGTATTTAAGCATAAATGTTAGAAGGTGTGATGTTCGGTGTCTCGAAACGTGGTTCACCTGACTCTGGTGAGTGTGCGACTCAAATGCCGGAACATTTTTGTGGCTGAACCAGGGTGGCCATAAAAATGATTCGTGATTATCCATGTGACACAACGGTCGTGCCATGTTGTGTTTTATTGTGAGGAAAAACAATCATTATATTCGCAGACCATGGTGTAAGTAGATATCCTGTTGCATAGGATTATAGCTACTTTGAGTGTTGGACAGCTATTGGCTTGTTGTGCAAAAATGTTGTGCAGTCATCATTCTGATGGATCACATGGAGGTAATGGGATACTATATTTGCATAATGAATGCATATCTTGTATTATAATAACTGAAATAACTGTGTTACGGATGTTTAGACCATAAAATTATAATGTCGCTTTCTTCGAGGTGATACTTCGTTAGTCTAGATAGTTGTTACAACATCCACAAACATAGATCATCGTATATTATATTCTCTTGTAAACGTTCATATATTAGTTTTCATACAAGATCTGACACATTCAAGCCTTCCTTAGCTCCAGACGCATTATACTATTTAATCGTGTGTCTACACTCACACACAGTTCATCCTGTGGGACCAACATTCCTTTACCATTAATGTTTGTCGGCTGTCTGCCATTATAAACCAAGGTTTTAGTATGTAGCCACGGCTACACAAAATATATCGGTGGCGTGGTGCTGCTGGGAGAGTGTAAATTAGCGTATAGTCTACATGTGTTTGTGCAGGGAGTCTGGTAATACACTTCATCGACTTATTCACACTCATGCCAAGATAGCAGACAAAGTCGCAGTCTTCGTAACTATACTGACTGACCATTGAAAACACTTTCACATCCCTGCAGCCTGAATGAGATCCTGTTTTCAGCCACTAGAAACAGTAAGTAATACAGTGAACATTGCAATTAAATATGTAGAGTAAGAAGTGTTTTATGCACCGTGTCATCATACAGACTTATACACTATAACACAACCAAGAATAAGATGGACCTACAGTAGGATAAAGGTTGAGTGTTGGTGGAGCGCCCAAGTAAGCGTAAGCAACATTGGTGCACCAGCACCTGGATGGTAAAACTCAACCACTGCGCTTTAGGCAAAACACTCCCGGGTTCTGAAGCTAACCCACGTCATCCAGTTGATTTACACAAGGTTATTGATAAGACTGTAGTCTCGTCGTAGTGATGCAATATGATAAGGGAATCAGTATCAGTTTACGTTACTCATTATACAAGGAAGGGCCGGAATTTTGTGTGTGTGTGTGTGTGTGTGTGTGTGTGTGTGTGTCTGTGTGAGAGAAAGAGAGAGAGAGAGAGAGAGAGAGAGAGAGAGAGAGAGAGAGAGAGGGAATAAATCTACTGTGATTTAATGTTGCGGTAGTAGACACCTCTTTTACACACACACACACACACACACTCACACACACACACACACACACACACGCACTAACTAACTACCTGATATTTGGAAAAAAGCAAATATTGTCCCCTTATTCAAGAAAGGAAATAGACAAAATCCACTCAACTACCGACCAGTATCACTGATCAGTGTTGTAAGCAAGGTATTAGAAAAGCTTATAAGAAAAGATTGGTTAAATCATCTAGAAGAACACAGTATGATAACAGAAAAACAGTTTGGTTTCAGAAAAGGAAAATCATGTGTTACTAATCTGTTGAGCTACTATAACAGAGTAACAAACACAATACAGGAAAGGGAAGGATGGGTGGACAGTACCTATTTAGATTTCAAGAAAGCTTTTGACACAGTACCACACCAAAGACTTCTATGGAAACTGTACCATCAAGGAGGAATTCGAGGCAAACTGTTTTGTTGGATGCAAGACTTTCTCATAAAAAGAGAAATGAGAACAGTACTAAGAGGAAACTACTCATCATGGAAAGAAGTGACTAGTGGGGTACCACAGGGTTCAGTGCTGGCACCAATCATGTTTTTAGTGTATATAAATGATATAAACAGTAACACTAGAAATGAACGCTATCTAAATATGTTTGCAGATGATGCAAAAATACGAAGGAGAATTACTAACACAGACTCTTGTAAAGAGCTACAAGAAGAATTAAATAAACTTCATGAATGGAGTAGTACATGGCAAATTGAATTCAATGTGGACAAGTGTCATGTAATCAAGTTTGGTAAAAGTGGAAAAAGACCTGATTGGGAATATAAATTAGGAAATAAAACCCTATACATATCAGGAAGAAAGACCTAGGTATGATTATCAATAACAGACTATCTCCGGCTGACCACATCAGCGAGAAGGTACGGAACATGTATACACTGCTTGCAAATATGAGAATAGCATTCACATACATAAATGAAGACATGCTAAGAATGATAATAACATCATTCATTAGACCAACCCTGGAATATGCATTAGTAGTCTGGAGTCCTCATCTCAAAAAGCACATAGACAAGATTGAAAAAGTTCAAAGGGCAGCTACAAGATGGATGCCAAGCTTAAGGGACCTAAGCTATGAAGAAAGACTAAATAAACTGAATCTACCAACACTACAGGAGAGAAGGAAAAGAGGTGACATGATAATGCTATATAAGTGCATATCAGGGAAGGAGAAAATAGACATAAATGATTACTTAACATATGGAGAAGCATCAGCAAGAGGACACTGCAAAAAACTGCATAAGAAGAGAGGTGATAAAGACGTAAGGAAATTCAGTTTCCCAAACAGAGCAATTGATCAATGGAATGCACTACCGAATGAAATAGTGTGTGCCAAAACAATTCACAGATTTAAGAAAATGCACGATAAATGTGGTTTAAGACACGGGACAGTACGAGCTTGACTCATTCCTGTAAAGATACAATTAGGTAAGAACACACACACACACACACACACACACACACACACACAAACAGAGAGAGAGAGAGGAGTTACAAGGAATAGTTAGGATCTTAATGACTATGCAGCCCATATCGTGGAGATACGTCTTGTTTGCCTGGGAATGCATATCTAGTTCACATTTATTCTAGTGTAAGATCCTGCCGATGAATCCCTTAAACTTCTTTACTGTAGTGTTAACAACGTCATGTTGTCAGTTCCATGTGGAGCAGATCTTGCACGTGAAAATGTTTTCACATAATTCTGCTGGTAAATTTTCTCATTTACAGCTTCCAGCCATGGTTGTGTGCCGAGTCCGTGTTAGAGTAAGCAACTTTGTATGTAATGACTGTGAAACCCATTCAGATTTTAAACACCTTAATGAGCTGACCTCTTAGTCTACGAGTTTCTACAAAAAAAAGCCCCACAGCCCTCAGGGGAACCTGATACCTGAACTCTTTTTAAGTCGTATGTCTTTTTCAAGCGACCAGAATTCCACAGCAAGTCAGGAAGTGGCCGTATTAAGGAGATATAGACTGAGACAACAATTTATTTATTCCTAGAGAGAAAGAGAGAGAGAGAGAGAGAGAGAGAGAGAGAGAGAGAGAGACTTGGAATGGTGAGAACAATGAGGAGAATTACTGATAAAAAAAAAAAAGTGAGTGAGAGGAGAAATTGAAGCGAGGAAAACACGCAGATGAAAAAATGGAACAGTGTTATAGAAGTGACACAGGGACGGATGCACGCACGCACACACACACAGAGGGATTCAGTCTAGGCGGACGTGTGACACCGGCGCTCCGTACCAAATCATCACGGCCAGTGGCATTACCTAAATAGTATCTTTGTATGAGTCAAGCTCAGTACCAGGTTAGACTAAATGATTGTTCATTATTAAAAGGAAAAAAATAATAAGTTTAAACAAAGACTTGTTCAAACAGGAAATAGAACCAAGACGAAAGAATACGCTGAGTCATCTCTGAGGTCTGTTTGGACTACAACAACACGGAGATTGTAAGTACATGATCTGCACTTTAAGTATTGAAAAATGGATACATACTTTAGTAAAGCAAATTTGGAAAAGAAAAGGGATAAAGATAAAAAGCAAAATGATGATTTCTACCAAGAACTGGTTGAAGTAGAGACTCACAATAGACTGGTTGAACATGTAAACAAACTAGAAATGGCTTTCAAAAATGAAATTGATGAAATAAAGAAGCAGATGCACTTGCAAAAGGAAGAAATAGAAAAACTAGGAAGGGAGGCCAATAAGAAAGACACAACCATCAGTGAACTAACAGTGGAATTGAGTACACTTAGGAAGAAAATTAGTGAAATGGCAAGTACAGTAGTCAATCACGAGAGTGTTATGGAAGAGTTCAAAAATGACACAGAGACAATTAGGCAAGTTAGCAGTCTTATTGACCAGAGCAGTGATATTGAGGAGAAGATAACACAAGTGAATGAAGCTGTGCAAAGCTACAAAAATAATGTAGAAACCACGTATGCTGAAATGGTGAAAGTAAAGAAAGACTTACAAACAAGGGTGGAGGAAAAAGGCATTAAAAAGGAGGTGAAAAGAATAATCCAAAACAATCCAAAGTTAGTCATAGATTCAGTAGAGATAAACAAATCAATAGTAATCACTGGTATAGAAGAGGAAGAAGTTAAAAACAAGATCTCAAGAGACAAAAAGGAGATGACAAATGTAATGAACTTACTGAAAGAAGTATCAGAGGAAATCTGTAGTAAAGACATAGAGGAACACAAAAGGTTAGGGAAATAAGAGAAAACCTAGACAAGACCTCTAAAGGTGACTTTCCAGAGTGTAAACACTGTGGAAGAGATACTAAAAAATGCAAAGAATCTTATGGAAAAAAGAGTTCAAAAATGTATGGATAAAAAGATGCCTAACACAAGAGGAACTGGAATTACTGAAAGAGAAAGGGGAGGAACAAAAACAAAAAATGAGGGAAGATCAGAAGAGGAGAAGAAGAATTTTTTTTTACAAAGTAATAGGATTGCAGGTACGAAAGTGGTACACAAACAGGATGGAAGAAAAAGGAGGAAGGTAGTAGAACCATGTCATGACAAGTATATAAACAAGATGATAAAGTTGATGTACTCAAATGTGGATGGAATGGTATCGAAATTACTAGAGATGAATGATTATGTCAGAGAAAATGAACCACAAATAATATGCCTAACTGAAACAAAATTAACACCAAGGATATCCAATGACATACTAAATTTAGAGGAATACAATATATAGAGAAGAGACAGAAATTTAAAAAAAGGAGGAGGAATTATAATATTAACTAAGAAAAATCCAAAAGTCAAGGAAATAAAACTAGATATACCATCACAAGTAGAACTGATTGCAGTACAGATCGACACATCTGAAGGTAAAGTAATTGTAGCCAATTTGTACATGCCACCCAGATCAAACACATGGGAAAGAGACGAATATGAGGACCTGGCAGAGAGTACAATTCAGAGTATAAGATCATTGCTACATAAAATGGAAGAGAAATCGGAAAGAATTATACTAACTAGGGACTTCAATACAAATATAAATTGGAATGCTCTAGATCTAAATAGCCAAGAAAGCTGTTGGGACCAAGAGCTCCTGGATCTCGTACAAGAGTTTTTCTTAACGCAACATGTGAGGGAAACCACCAGAAAATGAGGACTTGATGTACCTTCAGTGCTAGATCTAATATTTACTAGGCAAGAAAATGATATTGATAGTTTAATTTATCACCCTCCACTCGGCAAAAGCGATCATGCAGTACTAAATTATAACTTCAGGATAGCATATGACATAGTAAACAGCAATTACAGTTACAAAAAGAGCCTAAACTATAAAAAGGGAAATTATCAAGACCTAAAGAAGTATTTCTTAGAAGCTGATTGGGAAAATGAGCTTAGAGGAGAAGATTTAAATGCTGTATATAAAATATTTTGTGAATTTTATGAAATAGGAATCCAGAAGTACATCCCACAGCACAAAGAAGCAGATAAGAAAATACAGAAATGGTTCAATACAGAATGTAAAAAATCAAAAGAAAGAAGAGATTTGTTGTGGAATAGATACAGAAGACACAATAGTGAAAGGGCATATAATATTTACAAACAGGCAAGAAACGACTATACAAGAATAAGCAGGGAAGCCCAAAAACAGTTTGAGGAGGATATAATAAATAAAAGTAGTGATCAACCAAAGCTGTTTTACAGCTATATCAGAAGCAAAACCAAAGTAAAAGATATAATGCAATCCATTACGGACGAGGGAATCACTTATACACAAGAGAAAGATATTTGTGAAGCACTAAATAAGAATTTCCAATTAGTTTTTACAGAAGAAAAAAAAATTGAGAGGGACTATGTGGAACACGCATGTCCACACATACTACCAGATATACAAATAGCAGAAAAAGTAATACAGGAGGAGTTAAGTAGATCAGACAGAGGAAAAGCAAGTGGTCCTGATGAAATTTCATGTTGGGTATTACGAGAATGTGCAAAGGAGTTAAGTAAACCATTATTTTTAATATTCAAGAAATCCTTGAGTCAAGGTAAACTACCTGATATTTGGAAGAAAGCAAATATTGTCCCCTTATTCAAGAAAGGAAATAGACAAAATCCACTCAAATACCGACCAGTATCACTGACCAGTGTTGTAAGCAAGGTATTAGAAAAGCTTATAAGAAAAGCTTGGGTAAATCATCTACAAGAAAACAGTATGATAACAGAAAGACAGTTTGGTTTCAGAAAAGGAAAATCATGTGTTACTAATCTGTTGAGCTACTATGACAGAGTAACAAACACAATACAGGAAAGGGAAGGATGGGTGGACAGTATCTATTTAGATTTCAAGAAAGCTTTTGACACAGTACCACACGAAAGACTTTTATGGAAACTGTACCATCAAGGAGGAATTCGAGGCAAACTGTTTTGTTGGATGCAAGACTTTCTCATAAAAAGAGAAATGAGGACAGTACTAAGAGGAAACTACTCATCATGGAATGAAGTGACTAGTGGAGTACCACAGGGTTCATTGCTGGCACCAGTCATGTTTTTAGTGTATATAAATGATATAAACAGTAACACTGGAAATGAGAGCTATCTGAATATGTTTGCAGATGATGCAAAAATTCAAAGAAGAATTACTAACACAGACTCTTGTAAAGAGCTACAAGAAGAATTAAATAAACTTCATGAATGGAGTAGTACATGGCAAATGGAATTCAATGTGGACAAGTGTCATGTGATCAAGTTTGGTAAAAGTGGAAAAAGACCTGATTGGGATTATAAGTTAGGAAATAAAACCCTATACACATCAGAAAGAGAGAAAGACCTAGGTGTGATTATCAATAACAGACTATCTCCGGCTGACCACATCAGCGAGAAGGTACGGAACATGTATACACTGCTTGCAAATATGAGAATAGCATTCACATACATAAATGAAGACATGCTAAGAAGGATAATAACATCATTCATTAGACCAACCCTAGAATATGCATCAGTAGTCTGGAGTCCTCATCTGAAAAAGCATATAGATAAGATTGAAAAAGTTCAAAGGGCCGCTACAAGATGGATACCAAGCTTAAGGGACCTAAGCTACGAAGAAAGACTAAATAAACTGAATCTACCAACACTACAGGAGAGAAGGAAAAGAGGTGACATGATAATGCTATATAAATGCATATCAGGAAAGGAGAAAATAGATATAAATGATTACTTAACATATGGAGAAGCATCAGCAAGAGGACACTGCAAAAAATTGCATAAGAAGAGAGGTGATAAAGACGTAAGGAAATTCAGTTTCCCAAACAGAGCAATTGATCAATGGAATGCACTACCGAATGAAATAGTGTGTGCCAAAACAATTCACAAATTTAAGGACATGTACGATAAATATGGTTTAAGACACGGGACAGTACGAGCTTGACTCATTCCTGTAAAGATACAATTAGGTAAGAACACACACACACACACACACACACACACTTTCTGAATATTTGTCGACCTATCTGTCTGTGCCTGTCTGTGTACTGCCCCCTCCCCACCCCCTCTCTCTGGATCCTTTGTCTCATCCCCAGTTTCCTTTTCCCTCCTTCCCCTTTCTTTATAGCTATCTGCTCAGTCCCTACCTTCCTCCCTCTCTCTTTCCTTTCCTTCGTCTGTCTCCCCTTCTGTCACTCCCTCCATACCTCACTCTTCTTCCTTCCTGTGTCACAACTTTGTCTTACTTTTTTTTTTTTTCATGTCACATGTGTTACCTTTTTTCCTCCATTACTCTCTCCGTATTTCTTTACTTGTACTAAACCCATTTCCTTCACTGTTTTCTTTACCCAGCAATAACTGCATGCTCCTTTTTCTCTCTCCTCTCTCCGTCTCTCAGTGTTGCCAGGTGCTGGCCCTAAAATATCTGTAGAATCATCCATAAAATTCCTTGAGATTTGAAAAAAAATTATGTAGATCACAATTTCACGCATATATTGACAAAAGGTATGCAAATATGCCTTAGAAGTTATCTGTGCCTTTATTAAAAAAAAAAAAAATATGATTAATTCCATACGAATAATCTAAGATTAATGGTTTTATTAAGAATATGGCTTGAATTTTCATATTTCAAATTCATAAAATGCGGGTTAACACACAGTTACTATGGGTGAAGTTAGACACGAACCTAACTGAAAACTTATACTGAAAACAAAGGCTAAAAGAGCGAGCCCCTTTTTCACTTTTTGTTTTGCTCATAACTTTCTGGGCCAAATGACTATAACCTTGTTATATTAGATAACCGTAGGAACAGTCGCTAACACCACTAATATATTCCAAATATATCCAAACTTCTGAAACTAACTCTAACATACCCTCAGAATGTAAACAAAAATGGCAGTACACCGGCGCATTCGATAGTAGAAAAATGTATATATTTAATATTGAAATTTTCGTATTAGTTCACAGATTAAGCAATTTATAAGTATATTAATTGTTATACTGCAAGTACTAGTCTAATATAGCTTAAGCGACATAATTTGAAATTAAAGAAAATACAATATTTCATAGAAAACTTTACGTTTCAAGGGTTAATTACTGTATAAAATACGCTTTTTTTCAGGACTGTCCTCTTGCCCACTGCTAAATTTCTCTATGGTATTTGTAAATTGAATTCCTTTCCATATTGCTTGTAAAATTTCTTGATAATTTCTGTAATATATCAAAATATCTGTAGATTAAGCACAAAATTCTGTATTTCTGTAGATCCTTCCAAAAATCTGTAGAAATACAGAAATTTCTGTAGACCTGGCAACCCTGCCGTCTCTCCCTGTCACCCGAAATCTCTTCTTTCATTCCGCTCTTCCCACTGTCTTTCCCTTCCTTCCTCCCTCCCTCTCCCTCCCTTTGTTTTCCTTCTTACCATCCCCCTCCTCTTTCTTGGCCTGAAAATTAACCTATTTTGTTCCCACCCTTAATCTATACTTTCTCTCCGCAAATTTCTCTAATTTCTCTTTTTCTCTCCCTCCCCTTTTACTTGAATGTCATTCGTTCTATTCAGCCTCAATGCTTTCGTCTCATCCTGTTTAGTTCTTTCCCTGCGTCCTTGCCAGAATAATACACTTTCTTCCTCCTCCCTGTTACCTTATCTCGTTTTCTAATTCTCATTATCGTTCTCAGTATTCCGTTCCACAGCTGTCTTTCCCACTTTCTCCTTTTGTTATCCCTATGTCTGTTTGCTCCATTCCCATTTTCTCTCAGCTGTCTCCCCTTTTGTTTCTACTTCCCTGTCTCCCGGCCTTTCTATTCACATCTCCCTTTTCTCTTTCCCTTTCACACTGCCTGTATTTCGTTTCACCTCTCACTGTCTCTTCTTCTCATTCTCTGTCTCTTTTCTTAGCTCTCGTTGTTTTCTCCTTGCCTCCCCCCTTCTTATTTTCTCCTTAACTGTCCTCTCATTTCTCATTTTTCCAATTGCTCTCCCTCTTCGCCTGTCGCTCCCTGTCTTTTAACTCTCTCTCTCTCTCTCTCTCTCTCTCTCTCTCTCTCTCTCTCTCATAAACACACAGTGTAGTAAACCTTTTTCTAACTTGGTTTATGATATATACTGTACTATTCCTTTATTAGTTGTTCGGACTACACGTAATTAGAGAGGTGCTTGAAGTACACAAACCCCTGTCCATCCATCATCCATACAGAAACCCCTAGCTGGTTGTGAGCGAGAGTATGCAGGGTACCGGTGTACCCTAGCTGGTTGTGAGCGAGAGTATGGAGGGTACCGGTGTAGCGTTCAAATCTGACTCCCTCGGTCATCGTGACTCCTTGCGTTCATTGTGCATGCGCCATCGGCTGCCAGACGTACGACTCATTAGCAGCAGATGCCCTGCAGAGAGAAGAACTAGCGAGATGATTGGTTATATCGTACGTTGGTGAACTCGGGAATTTTGCCAACTAAATCCGTGATAATTTTACAGTTCAGTCTTATAATTTTTACCAATTACTCTTACTTGCCATTATCAGGTCTTTTTCTCCTCTGAATCGTGTACAATGAGCCTAATTCGGTGGGCCAAAAATAAGTTAAAGACGAATCCTCAGTAAACAAAAGTAGTTGCGTGTTAGGAAGGCAGATTACCCACTGATATTTTCGTTTTGTTTGTAGTTATGACCCTATTAAAGCTATTACAAAAGATTTACATGGCTTACATGTAGTTTCTTCAAAATTATGTGTGAATGTAACCAGTGGTTTCGAGATGGTTAAGCCATTACCAACGATAACGAATAGGTATTATTTTACAAGTGGACAATGTGCAGTTTTGGAATTTTAGCACCATTAACGTATAGTATAGTCCCTAAGGATCACAATGAACCTCCATTACCCCATTCGAAAAGTGATATTTTCAGAGATAATAACTTTAATTTAAAATTCCCAAAAAAACCTACCTTGGATCTTCACTCGGCCACTCCGGGTATAAAAATGTGTGCGTTCGTATGTGTGTTTCTCTTCCCTTCGACTGCGCATGCGTCTCATAGGTCTGTATCACCCACGCACAGGCCTACTTTAGGTCACGTGATGGAATTCGGCCAATAAATTTGAATCGCACTTTTTGATTCAATCTGGATGGAAAATTCAAATCCTTCTCGCTATGGCCTCTGAAGAAGAAAGACGTGCTGTGTGTCCCGGGTGTGCTACTGATTATTTACGGGTGATTAAGCATTTCCACTCAGAACCTGAAGAGGCTATTGAGTTTTTTTGAAGACACGGTGTATTACTTGTAAAGTTTATTGTCCAGACTGTTAGGAACCGTGTAAATTTAGAAAAGAGACAGTGGTACTGTGGTCGGTACTTTACGCAAAAACCAAGAAACGGGTACAGTATAATTTTTGTTTTTGACTACAAAGGAACTTTTCTGGACAACACACAC
Source organism: Coenobita brevimanus (assembly GCF_032717465.1). Taxonomy (NCBI): domain Eukaryota; kingdom Metazoa; phylum Arthropoda; class Malacostraca; order Decapoda; family Coenobitidae; genus Coenobita; species Coenobita brevimanus. Next base: position 4,660,465 of record NC_136989.1, read on the forward strand.
CATCTGGCTTGGCATACTATATTGTTCATAAACCACTGGATTCAAAGGTTATGGAACCACGACGTTATTGCCAGACGACCCTCGTCCAGGACAATCGTATCTCAAGGGTAAGCATTCCCCTAGGATAGGTTAGGTATATTGGGGTAGGTTTGGTTAGGTTTACTGTGTTTGGTGAAGTTACGTAACATATTCCCCTAGGATAGGTTAGGTATATTGGGGTAGGTTTGGTTAGGTTTAGTGTGTTTGGTGACAGTACGTAACGTATTCCCATAGGATAGGTTTGGTATGTTGGTGTAGGTTTGGTTAGGTTTAGTGTGTTTGGTGACAGTACGTAACGTATTCCCATAGGATAGGTTTGGTATGTTGGGGTAGGTTTGGTTAGGTTTAGTGTGTGTGGTGACATTACGTAACGTATTTCCATAGGATAGGTTTGGGATGTTGGGGTAGGTTTGGTTAGGTTTAGTGTGTGTGGTGACATTACGTAACGTATTCCCCTAGGATAGGTTTGGTATGTTGGGTTGCATTTGGTTAGGTTTAGTGCGTTTGGTGAGGTTATGTTACGTCTGTTTGGTTAGGTTTCGTCTGTTCCGTTTTGTTTCCCGGTGGTGCAGTATATTTTTCTGGTGGTTTTCGGTGCGATTTGAGTTGTTTTTTACTTCATATTTTATTTTTTCGAAAAATGCTTTATTTCACCTACTTGTCCAATCAAAGTTCATGATTGGAAAAGAGGGGAAATGAGGCATTTCCGACAAAAATGAAGGTCAAAAACATCCGAATCGCATAAAAAAAACTACCAGAAAAATATACTGCACTACCTGGGGGGTGTATTGTCCACTTTTAAAAATTTACCAACGAATGTGCTGTTGATCATGGTGAAGAATAGGTAGAAATGTCAATATATATGAAATAACAGAAACAGGTTATATATAGTATTTAACCCGCTCCATCCTGACATTTTCTGGGCAGTGGTACGCCCCAGTCCCGACGTTTTTGGACCTTTTTTTTTTTTTTTTTTTTGGCTCAAACATCCGCTTTTGGTGAGAAACATCGAAAATTCATAGAGAAATAGCTCACCTGAGGTTTAAAATACTCGATCCAGGTAGGAGTACCTCCTTACCTTACAGGGTTTTCTATCAGGCTGGCTGCAAAGAAAACGAGTTCTATGGGAGGATAACTATTCTACACCACTCATAAACGGTATTTATTTATTTATTTGGTACGAATTTATATGTAGCACGAGAATATGTTGGTTTTCAAACGGTAATATAGGCATTATAAGCATTGTTTCACTCACTAACTCATCGCCATTCCTGACCTTTTTTTGCCACATTACCTGATCATCATTTCTGACTGTTTCTTCCTCTAATGTTTGTCCTCCACATTGTCATCGATTGGGGAATCACTCTGGCCCTGAATTTCGTACCGTGTCATGACATGGCTTTACTGGCCAGGTCACTGATAACAGGTGAATTGCTGAGAAAAGGTCATGCAGGGGGGGGGAGGAGGTCATGCTGGGTAAGGCATTGTCTCTGCCTGGCAACTTGTAGAGGAAGGTGTCCCGTGTATACATGCCAAAAATCACTCGCGAAAATTGAAAATTGTGCAAATTAGGGACCTTGCAATGTCCTTGCAATGTTGCCGCGTTAATTTACGTCTCCGGGACCGGGCGGGTTAAATGGAATTCCAAGAGATTTTCGTTAGAAACCATTTGACTGTCGATTCAGTGACTATAATTGGGGGAAATGTGCAGAAACCACGAGATATTGCACTGTTAATTAAGCATAATAACCAGTGAGTTTTCTTGTCATTGGCTGCCATCCCTCCTACTCACACATCCCATTTCATATATTTCTCTCCATTCCATCCCTCCAGCTCATCCTTGGTCTCCCCCTCTTACTCTCCAAGTCAGACTCAACTAACTTCTTATCTTGGCCAAACCATCTATCATTTTCATTTACAATTTTTTTTTTGGTTGCTGGTAAAAATAGTAACAGCTATGCGTTTGGAAGGCCTCTATATTTAAGTTGAATTGAACAGGTAAGAACCATTCTGATTTACCAGAAGTGGGTTAGTTAAATAGATGTGAAGTTTAGGTTGAAAGAAATTCATGGTTAAACACTAACACTAGTTATAATTTTTTTTGTGGTTGCATTTTATAATTGACCTGTAAGCCACTCTTTGTTTCACCTATAACAGTACTCTACTGGTAGCATTGCTGAACTTCAACCTTTCAGCATAGACTGTCCACTTCTGGCCAACATTTTCACTAAATCAAATAAGTATTGGAGATTTAATATGGTAAGGCACACCACTGCTTACTTTTAGATTAAATGAAGGTCTAAAGAGTCTATAAATGAAGGCAGGAGCTGCAGGAGACGGAATGAAATGCGTGGCTTTGACCGATACGATTCTCCGGAATATTCCGGAGAATACCGCAGTATCCCCGACATCGAGGCAGACCAGGAGCTGTGGAGTCTGCCCTCAAGAATGCCGACACCCCCACTCGGACCCCCCGGGGTAGCCGCCGCCAGCCACCACCACTCTGGGCAACAGCGGCGTACGTCAGCCCGGGCCGTGCGCCCTTGTGACACTCAACCACCACGCCGCCGCCACCGTAGGCGAAAGACACTACCTTCGTGTGGTGGAATCACCGAGTTAGCTAGGGGTGGAGTCAGAAACTATACTCCAGGCAGCGCCCCTAAGGTAGAGACAATCTATGGTCGCTCTAATAGTGTCAAGGTAGAGACGATCTATGGTCGCTCCCATCAAAACCCGGTAGAGACAATCAATGGTCGCTCCCATAAAAACAAGGTAGAGACGATCTATGGTCGCTCCCACAAAAATCAGGTAGAGACAATCAATGGTCGCTCCCTGAAAGCTCAGGTAGAGACGATCGACGGTCGCTCCCTCAGCACTCCGGTAGAGACGATCAATGGTCGCTCCCATAAAAAAAAGACAGAGACGATCTATGGTCGCTCACATAAAAATCAGGTAGAGACGATCAATGGTCGCTCCCTGAAAGCTCAGGTAGAGACGATCCACGGTCACTCCCTCAGCACTCCGGTAGAGACGATCGATGGTCGCTCCTAGGGTATAGTAAGGAGGGAAGACCTCCCTGTTTCCCCCGGCCTCTGTTCCCTGCGCGAGGCCCTTGAGAAGACCCACCTGTCGGGCCCCCGTGACAGCCGCTGCCGCAGTCCTCCCCTGTCGGCACCCCTGCTCATAGGAGACCGCAGTCCGTCGCCTCTTCCGGCCCGCCCCAGGACACCCGGGCGAGACCTCACCACGCCCCCGCAACGCCGAGACCTGGCCCAGAGGTTCCTAGCCCTCTTCGGCCCCAGTCCCAAGGGCCTTACACCGGAGCCCAGTCCGGAAACCCCCGGACGTGAGAGGACGCCCTAGCGAGTCGCCCCGTGCCCTCCCGGCTCGCCCTACCCTGACGACGCCCTCAGTCCAACCGGATCATCACTGAGGTAACCGTGTTTCTCTCCACGAGAAATACGAGTGATCCTGTAATAATCGTGGAGTAGGTTAAGTGTGACTCCTTTCCTCTTAGAATAAGACTAGTGCAGTAATTTCATGTAATTTCCACGGGGGTAAACCAGGACATAATACTCCGTTAACGGGCGAGAATGTGGGTAGAGACCTTAAGTGAAGATACGTGCGAGTGTCATCCCGAAGTTTTCTAAGGACTTCTCTCTAGAGCCCGAAGAAAGACTAACACATTATTGGAATGCTATTGGCTAAGCTCTGAGTAATATAGTGGAATAGAATTTACGAGGGTTCCGACTTTGTTACGCGTTGGGAAGTGCGAGTCTACATAACCCACCGGGGAGATGTGTAGTATATAAGTTGTGCCGACAGAAACCTAGTGAGTAATAACTATATTCCCCTGTTCCGCACGCTACCCCTAAAAACTCTCTCCATTCCTCACCCCCGCTCTTAAAGTCCAAATAAGAACCAGAGTTAATTGTCAAAGAATTCTTGCCAACAGAAAACACCTAAACTCCCTTGTTAATATCGGGCCTCAGTAAATATTACCATAACTTCCCCCTCGCCGTTCTAAGTCACTCTCCGTGTCTCCCTACTTCCCCTCCCCTCCTGGTAGATCACAGACCTCCCCCCTCTCCTCACGCGCTCCGCGCGCACGGGTATTTACTGTACTCCTAGTACTAAGATTTGTTGTATTGTCATTAATATCTAGGAAGCTAGTATCCTGCGAGATACACAATATTTTAGATAAGGTTTTGTATTGCTCTATATTGTGATGTAATGTCTGCTGAAATGTCTTGTGTCTAACTGAAATAATACACGTGTATGGTGTTGCCGAAAGTTTTTTGTCCTGCCTCTCTTCATTGCACTAGCTCCGGTCTCGAAAGAGGACCCCGCTCCGTGTTGAGTTGATTTGGGACGAGAAGTCGAGCCAAAGTCTACTCAGCATTACACTGGTGGCCAGCGGTGGTTTTAGATCCGAGCGTAGAAGAGAGGTAAATAGGAAATATTTGGAAAAATGGCAACTAAACCGCACGTCCAGTTATCCAAGTTTGACCCTGACCAGTATGACATACATACATATCTTGCAATAGTTAAACCCTTATTGGATATTGGCTTCGATAATGACCAACAAAAATTGCAGTCACACTTCCACTACTGGGTAAAGCCGCAGCTAACATTGCGCCAAAAATTGTCCCAGAACTCACCTGGCAGAACTTTACCAAGTTCGCAGTCCAATCCATCACCCCATCATTAGGGAAAGTGGTGGCTCTATCCAAATTGGATAGCTTTACTTATGATGGGGATTTAGATAATACCCTGTTGCAGGGAAGAAGCCTGATTACTGCTGCCTACCCGGAATCAGACGAAGAAACCCGGGACCAGCACACCTTCAATACTCTGCTCCGAGTACTCCCAAGTGTTGTGAAGCAACACTTTACTATCCACGATCCGACAGGAGGCATGGATAGGGATATACAGCTGATACGGCGCCTCCTGACCGCGTGCCCTCCTCCACAACAAATCAATGTTGTCAAGAAATTCCCCACTCGGCCCCCGGCTCCCCCAGCCCCACCACGTCCGCCCCTGCCCCACACCAGCCCGACCCTGACGCCTAGCTCACCCAGGGCGTACCCCTCTCGTCGGCGCCCCGCCCCGCGAGAAAACCCAAACTTAATTCTCATCAACCCATGGGAATTCACAGCCTGCAACTCCCGTTGCCCCCTTCATGACGTACGGGACCAGCTGAAAGCTGCTTGCCGCAAAAGCACAACCCCGGGTTCGCGTAAGGTCTCCGCCCTAGAAGGCGAAGCCCCAGGGGACGAGCTGGCGCCAGCGGACGATCCCCCACCAGGAGACTTAGAGCAGGAACAGGAACACGAGAGCCCTAACCAGCTGCATTTTTAGGCCTGCCCCCGCACCAACCCACGGTGGCGGGGGCCATCACCCCTAAGTATCGCCCCCCAGTGTACCACAAAATGAAAATCAACGGTGTGAAGGCCAGACTACTAGTCGATACGGGAGCAGCCAGATCCTGTCTTTACAGCCATTATTTCTCCCGCTACAAATCACGGTTTGGCCCGCTCCGCCCCACTACCACCCACCTTATAGATGCGGGGGATGGCCCCCTGCCCATCCGTGGGGAAACTCGGGCCCTACGGGTCGACACCCACCAACCAGTATCTACCCAGCACCCCTTCATTATCTTTGATTCCTCCTGCCGGAGCTATGACGGCTATTTAGGGCTGGACTTACTTCAAAAACTCGGAGCCACTATCGACTGTCGCAACCGACAACTCCAGTTCAACCCTCTACCCCACTCCGCCCCAGCCGTTTGTACCTGCACGCCGCAGCCCCGGCCGGAGGACACACACAAAAAACCCCCCCCTGCACTCTTTCTTTTCCCCTTCTTCGCCTCCCCCCTCCCCCGCGCCACCCCACCCCACTCTTGCCCCCTCCTTCCCTGCCACCGTTTCCGCCGCCGTTACCATCCCCTCACACCACGAGGCCTGGGTGCCCCTGAACAGGCCCTCGGGCCCATCCGTTTTGTTCTCCCCCCTCCTCCCTGCCGGACCCCTCTCCGCCTGCCTCGTTTCCCCTACCTTTCTCCCCCCCCACCGCGCTGCCATTTGCATCGCCAATCTCGCACCATCCCCTCTCACCCTTCCCAAAGGGCTTATCGTCGGAGAGATGGAAGAAGCCGAGCCCTGCGTCCCGTCCCCCCCCCAATGCCCCGCCCCCCTCCCCCCCATCCCTGACCATCTCTCCGACCAACAGTCAGACGCCTTACGCCGCCTCCTCCTGGAGTTCCAGGATTTGTTTGCGGCAGGGCCCGCAGATATAGGACACACTACGTACCTGTCTCACGAGATCCATACGACAGGCCCTCCGATACGACAGCCTTCCCGACGGAAGAACCCCCGACAGAGAGAAGAGGAAGACCGCCAAGTGCGCGAAATGGAAGAGGCGGGTGTTATTTCCCCCTCCACCAGCCCGTGGTCCTCCCCCGTCGTTCTAGTGAAAAAAAAAGACGGCACGATGTGGTTTTGCATCGATTACCGCCACGTGAACGACGTCACAATTAAGGATGCTACTCCCCTTCCCCGCATCGACGATTCCCTAGACTCCCTATACGGGGCGTCTTGGTTTTCTACCCTTGACCTCCAGTCTGGATATTGGCAGGTCCCAGTCCACCCGGATCATCGAGGCAAAACGGCCTTCTCTACCAGTAATGGCCGCCATTATGAGTTTAATGTCCTGCCATTCGGCCTCTGCAATGCCCCTGCCACGTTTTCCAGGCTGATGGAATCTGTTTTAAGTGGCCTCACTTGGGAGATCTGTTTGGCCTATCTTGATGATGTCATCGTTTTTAGCCAAACCTGGGCCGATCATTTGCAGCGCCTCCACCGAGTTTTTACCCGAATTCGCCAGGCAGGCCTCAAGTTACATCCAGCCAAATGTGTCCTGGCCGCAATAACCATCGCGTTTCTAGGCCATACCATTTCCCAAGCAGGAATTTCCCCAGACCCCGATAAGCTGCGCGCCATAGCGGACATACCACCTCCGCAAGATGTTCACGGCATTCGTGCCTTTTTGGGGCTCGCATCCTACTACCGCCGCTTCGTGAAGGGGTTTGCACAAATTGCTAAACCTCTTCACGATCTGACGAGGAAAGGAGAACCTTTCCTCTGGACAGAGGACCGACAAACCGCTTTCCAGCAGCTGAAAGACAAACTTATCTCGGCCCCCATCGTGGCCTTCCCCGACTATGCCCTCCCTTTTCGCCTCTACACGGACGTCTCCCTGGACGCCATTGGCACTGTTCTAGCCCAGGTACAGGCCGGTCGGGAAAACATTATTGCTTGTGCCAGCCGCACACTGAACCCGGCAGAGAAAAATTATGCCGCCACCAAGCGAGAATGCCTCGGCATAATCTGGTCCCTCCAATATTTTAGAGCTTACCTTTCTGGGACCCAAGTCACTATAATAACCGACCACCAATCACTCCAGTGGCTGTGACAATCGGACTCCCAGAACGCCCAAACCGTCCGATGGCGTGACACCCTAGAGGAATTTCAATACAAAATCTCGTACAGACCCGGGAAGCTCCACACCAATGCAGATGCCCTCTCCCGCCTTCCCATCCGCGCCATCCAACCAGATCAGGACCTGCTAGAACTCTGGCACCACAAAAAACGCCCCCCCTGGATTCCAGCCTACCTGTTTCCCAAATTGTGCCGACATGGCGACCACCTTTTAACCCCGTCTGGACACATCCTCTTGGCCCCCGATGCAGCACGTGACACCCTGCGCCAGTTACACGCCCACAACGGCATCCATTTGGGCACAAAAAAATTGCTACAGGTGTTTAATGACGTCTACTGGGCCCCGAACCCCTCCACCCTCGCCAAGGAAATTATTCAAGCTTGCCGCGCCTGCGCGCTCGGGAAAGACATTACCCGGACCGCTGGGCCTTCTGGCCATATCACCGCCCACAAACCCTGGCAGCTCCTAGCAGTCGACGTGGTAGGACCTCTCCCTCCTAAATCAGGATATAAGTACGTGATCACTTTTGTTGACACGTACTCCAAGTTCGTAATAGCCTGCCCCGCTAAAGAACATCACGCCGTCGCGGTCGCCGATGCCTTACTCCGACATGTTTTTCCCTACTTTGGCATTCCCCAGGCCATCCATTCCGACAATGCCCCCGAATTCTCCGGGAAAGTCTGGGAAGAGCTGGCCAGGATTTTTGGATACGAAATCTCCCACTCCTCACCATATTGGCCTCAAGGGAACGCGGTATGTGAACGCAGCCATTGTACCTTGGCAAATCAGCTACGGACCAGAATCGAGGCTACAAAAGACAACAATTGACCAGCACACGTCAAAATCGTCCAGTGGGGCATGAATTCCTGCCCCCGAGAGGACGGGGTTTCCCCCCACTAGAGGATCTTTGGCGAAACCCCCCTCCTACTACCTTTACGCCATCACTTGCAGCCGCCCACCTCCGCCCCTGCCACAGACCCGCTACACTTGCTAAAAAGGCGGGTATACCACCTACAGCGAAACTTAGACCTTGGACCCGACACAGCCGCCAACCCTTACAAGCAGGGTGACACCGTAGTCATCGCCCAACTCCCTACCCCCCACAAACTTGCCCCCCATTTCACGGGCCCCCACACCATCACCAAGATCCCCAACCCTTACCAGGTGGTCGTGGACTACCACGGCACTCCCCGTACCCTCCGAAACTGTCACGTGCGCCCTTTCCGCACGCCCATTCCCCCCGCCACGACTCCGCCCCCCCAACCCCCCACGGCTCCCGCTCCACCCTCTACAACCACATTTGAGTGTTACATTTCCTCCTCCCCTTCCCCCTCTCCCCCCCCTACCACCTCCACCTCTCCTGCCCCAGGCACCTCACCTGACGTCTCCCCCAACACCCCCCCCTCCCCCTCGCCCCACCCACCCGTGGCCTGCCCCTCAGCCCTCACTCCCCCATCTCCGGCCCCTGCCGCCACCCCCGTCCCCCAGCCCATCACCACCCCTTCCGCCCACACCACCACCACCACCCCTTCCGCCCACACCACCACCCCTTCACCACAACCCTCTTCCACTCCCCTCCCCCTGCCCACCACCCGGACGCCCACTCCACCAATACCACGTCCTACCACGCCCACGGCACGGAAGACAACACACCCACACCTAACGCCCCCCTCCCCCCCCACCCTCACCACCACCATTACCCGCTCGTGCCGCCTCTCACGCCCACCCGCCCGATATTCCCACACCCCTACACCCCCCACCTCCCCGCGACTTCACCCTGCCCGCACCACCGCCACCCCTTCACCAACACCCCCTTCTTCCCCCCCTCCCCTGCCCACCACCCGTACGCCCACTCCACCAATACCACGTGCTACCACGCCCGCGGCACGAAAAACAACCCGCCCACACCCGACGCCCCCCTCCCCCCCCACCCCTACCCTCACCACCACCACTACCCGCTCGGGCCGCCTCTCACGCCCACCTGCCCGATATTCCCACACCCCTACACCCCCCACCTCCCCGCGACTTCACACTGTCCAGCTACATCGGGCCCAAATCCCTCCTACCTGTACTCCCCAGAGACTCAACGCCCCATTACTACTGCATAGAACCCGGCCTTCGCCCACTCTGTCCGGCATTCCACCTCCAACCACACCGACAACCACACCAAGCAACATGAGAATTAAGCGAGCTGTATGGGCCCCTTCCTTTGCCAAGAACCACCGGCTCCGCGGACCCCACCACCTGTTAAATATCCTCAAGCACACCACCACCCCCTCCGCCCTCTTCCTCACCTATGACCAAGCACAAGAGGAAAATTCTTATACTGCCGCCTGGCAGCACACACTCCGACACCTCCAGCCCGTCTACACCACCTCCAACACTCTAGCGTTCCACCTCCAGCCACAGGGACGTGACTTTTTTCAAGAACACGGTGGTGAAATGCGTGGCTTTGACCGATACGATTCTCCGGAATATTCCGGAGAATACCGCAGTATCCCCGACATCGAGGCAGACCAGGAGCAGTGGAGTCTGCCCTCAAGAATGCCGACACCCCCACTCGGACCCCCCGGGGTAGCTGCCGCCAGCCACCACCACTCCGGGCAACAGCGGCGTACGTCAGCCCGGGCTGTGCGCCCTTGTGACACTCAACCACCACGCCGCCGCCACCGTAGGCGAAAGACACTACCTTCGTGTGGCGAAATCACCGAGTTAGCTAGGGATGGAGTCAGAAACTATACTCCAGGCAGCGCCCCTAAGGTAGAGACGATCTATGGTCGCTCCCATCAAAACCCGGTAGAGACGCTCAATGGTCGCTCCCATAAAAACAAGGTAGAGACGATCTATGGTCACTCCCACAAAAATCAGGTAGAGACGATCAATGGTCGCTCCCTGAAAGCTCAGGTAGAGACGATCGACGGTCGCTCCCTCAGCACTCCGGTAGAGACGATCAATGGTCGCTCCCATAAAAAAAAGACAGAGACGATCTATGGTCGCTCACATAAAAATCAGGAAGAGACGATCAATGGTTGCTCCCTCAGCACTCCGGTAGAGACGATCAATGGTCGCTCCCATAAAAACAAGGTAGAGACGATCTATGGTCGCTCCCACAAAAATCAGGTAGAGACGATCAATGGTCGCTCCCTGAAAGCTCAGGTAGAGACGATCCACGATCGCTCCCTCAGCACTCCGGTAGAGACGATCGATGGTCGCTCCCAGGGTATAGTAAGGAGGGAAGATCTCCCTGTTTCCCCCGGCCTCTGTTCCCTGTGCGAGGCCCTTGAGAAGACCCACCTGTTGGGCCCCCGTGACAGCCGCTGCCGCAGTCCTCCCCTGTCGGCACCTCTGCTCATAGGAGACCGCAGTCCGTCGCCTCTTCCGGCCCGCCCCAGGACACCCAGGCGAGACCTCACCACGCCCCCGCGACGCCGGGACCTGGCCCAGAGGTTCCTAGCCCTCTTCGGCCCCAGTCCCAAGGGCCTTACACCGGAGCCCAGTCCGGAAACCCCCGGACGTGAGAGGACGCCCTAGCGAGTCGCCCAGTGCCCTCGCGGATCGCCCTACTCTGACGACGCCCTCAGTCCAACCGGATCATCACTGAGGTAACCGTGTTTCTCTCCATGAGAAATACGAGCGATCCTGTAATAATCGTGGAGTAGGTTAAGTGTGACTCCTTTCCTCTTAGAATAAGACTAGTGCAGTAATTTCATGTAATTTCCATTGGGGTAAACCAGGACATAATACTCCGTTAACGGGCGAGAATGTGGGTAGAGACCTCAAGTGAAGATACGTGCGAGTGTCATCCCGAAGTTTTCTAAGGACTTCTCTCTAGAGCCCGAAGAAAGACTAACACATTATTGGAGTGCTATTGGCTAAGCTCTGAGTAGAATTTACGAGGGTTCCGACTTTGTTACGCGTTGGAAAGTGCGAGTCTACATAACCCACCGGGGAGATGTGTAGTATATAAGTTGTGCCGACAGAAACCTAGTGAGTAATAACTATATTCCCCTGTTCCGCACGCTACCCCTAAAAACTCTCTCCATTCCTCACCCCCGCTCTTAAAGTCCAAATAAGAACCAGAGTTAATTGTCAAAGAATTCTTGCCAACAGAAAACACCTAAACTCCCTTGTTAATATCGGGCCTCAGTAAATATTACCATAACTTCCCCCTCGCCGTTCTAAGTCACTCTCCGTGTCTCCCTACTTCCCCCCCCCCTCTTGGTAGATCACAGACCCCCCCCCTCCCCTCACGCGCTCCGCGCGCACGGGTATTTACTGTACTCCTAGTACTAAGATTTGTTGTATTGTCATTAATATCTAGGAAGCTAGTATCCTGCGAGATACACAATATTTTAGATAAGGTTTTGTATTGCTCTATATTGTGATGTAATGTCTGCTGAAATGTCTTGTGTCTAACTGAAATAATACACGTGTATGGTGTTGCCGAAAGTTTTTTGTCCTGCCTCTCTTCATTGCACTAGCTCCGGTCTCGAAAGAGGACCCCGCTCCGTGTTGAGTTGATATGGGACGAGAAGTCGAGCCAAAGTCTACTCAGCATTACAGGGAAGAACATACAAGAGTAAAAAAAAATAAGTGGAAGGTGACCCGCCGACATGTCGTAAAAATACCCCCGCTAATACCAATACACCAGTCCTGTATGAGACAGCCCTAGCATGTATTCAATATGGACGGTGGGTGTTAGCGCTGAAGTGGTGACATGTGGAGGTGTAGGACTACTGGGCCTTGGGATAGGCTACTGCCCCCAAGATATAGGCCCTGAAGCCTTTGCGCAGAGTCTGACACATAAAAAAAAAAAAAAAAAAAAAAAGATAAGAGTTTTGAAGTAAATGGAAGTGTTGTTTGATGAATGATGTAATTATCTGCAGATGATAACATTTCTTTCCCTGGTGATGGTAAACAAATAGTGCTTGGCATGAACTTTAGGAGCTGTATGTGAGTATCAAATTTGACAATGTAAGAGAGCATCATTATTATTTTAGAGAAATGAAATTACTGACTGTCCAGTGATTTTGATTCTGAAGGGAAAGAAGTTGTAGTTGGCCTTCATGGATTTGGAGAAAGCATATGACAGGGTTGATAGACAAGGATTGTGGAAAATATTAAGAATATATGGAAAAGATTGAAGCTGAATGCTGTGAAGGGTATGTATGAGGGTGCCAAGGCTGCAATGTACAGTATGTGGATAGTGAACTGATTGAGTTTTTCTATTTGAAGGTTGAATTGAAACAGGGATGTGTCATGTCTCCATGGTGGTTCAATCTGTATATGGATGGGGTTATAAGAGATACAAGGTAGGGCAGTGGATGTAGGAGTGGCCCTAATGAGAGAGGGCAGTGTTTGGAAACTCCCTGTACTGTTGTTTGCAGTTGATACTGTGTTGTTAAGTGAAGACAGCGGAGCTGCAAGGCTTGGTGGGTGAGTTTGGGAGTGTGTGTAAGACTCTCTCCTCTCTCTCTCTCTCTCTCTCTCTCTCTCACTCACACAAGTCACACTTGAAAAAAACTATCATCTTGAAGGAATATATACCTCAGAGATTATGATGTTTGTGGAGTTATTTGGAAAAAGAAAAGAGTCTGACATGTGTGATGAGTATGAAATTGTGCAATGCATTTTGCACTCTTATGTGTAAAAAGAAAAAAAAATTGTGTACACTGTATTTATAATTAGTGGGTTGATGAGGTCCTACATGGTTATGATATTGTGGTGACTAATACAGTACTATAGTAGCCGCAGGGAATGAACACTGTGGTGGGGCAGGCGGGATGACCAGGGATTCCCCCACTGTAGCCATATCCACATGTCACCGACCATCGGCCACCGCTGCAGCCCCGCTCCATGATCCTTACCCTGTGTCTCTGGCTTTCTCTTTCTCTCTCGGTTTCTATATAAACTGGTGTATTTCCGAAACTAATTATGAAATTATTATGACTTTTGTTCCACACCACCACTGAGGTAAAAATCAAGGAGAGTTTTCTGTATAAAGGTTTCCCCCCCCTCCTAAATGTGGCATATGAGCGGGGGAGTGCAGCCTTGCCGATACCTCCGCCTGACCTATAATTATACACTCGCCAGAACTGACCTGCCCTCAGACAAGGGGGGGGAAACCTTTATACAGAAAACTCTCCTTGATTTTTACCTCAGTGGTGGTGTGGAACAAAAGTCATAATAATTTCATAATTAGTTTCGGAAATACACCAGTTTATATAGAAACCGAGAGAGAAAGAGAAAGCCAGAGACACAGGGTAAGGATCATGGAGCGGGGCTGCTGCGGTGGCCGATGGTCGGTGACATCCTACCTCTATGGTCGGTGACATGTGGATATGGCTACAGTGGGGGAATCCCCGGTCATCCCGCCTGCCCCACCACAGCGTTCATTTCTCGCTGCGGCTACTATAGAATGTAATTCCCAAATTCAGAAATTTTCAGGATCAAGAGGCTTCCTATTTCTCCCATCTTTCCTGTCACTTCTTATTGCTTTTCTTTCCTTTACAGGTGGCTTTACATTGAGTGACAAGCCAAATGGTTTCCTGTAAGCCAAGAAACCATTTACAACGCTGGGTGGTAACCATATAACCAAACCATACGTGCTCCCTACGTGTCAACAAGTGGGTTGGTGGAGGGTTAGTGCCCCTCCCTGTAAAACAAATAACTCAGAGTCAAATGGCCACCCCTTACGGGATTGTGGCGTCTGGCAATAGATAGATAGATAGAAGAGGCTTATGGAAATTTAAAAACCTTGGAAAACTATTTCTCAATCATTACTATCACTTCTATGTATAAACATCCAACTGCTTGGCATTCCCCTCACACATCACAGTATATATACTATATTATACTGTATCTTACAGTCATGTTCTGGTGTGAAAATTTATCAGTAAACAATGAAAATGTTGTCTTCTTGGGGTGAGAAAATCACACAATAAAAATTGAGAACAAAGCCACATAATTCAGATGAGTCCAGTTTAAGCTGGCTTGGGTGTCTGCAGTGTACGAAAGCTCTTTGCCGATACAGTGTTCATGCTGGACGCCAAAGCAAGGAATTTCTATTATTGTTATCATTGTGTCTGTGTGGGGGGGGGGGATACATATGATACTGTATTTACAAAAATATGTTGAATAAACTGATTTAATCAAAATATTTAGGAAAACCAGCATTTCAACATTTTGGAAATTAAGATTTCAGGAACTGCACAGTAGGAGGACCATTACCAGTATTTTGTTTGTCAGCAACCACTTGGAGGCAGCTTGGGTGCACTATCTGGTATTGTGCTTATGGGTAGTATATCAGTACCTCTGTTCATGCATCTACTCCAATAATCTTATTCCTTTTTGCATGCTCAATTCAACATTCAGGTAGTTACATACATTTTCTTAAGTCACAGATAAATAAAAATAATTATGAATATGAAGTTTGTTTTACTATCGTCACCCTGTGCTATCCCTGTTTGGACAATTAATGGAACTGACCCCATTTTAAGACTAGTGCAATATGAAAGTTGGTTTTCCAGTCAAAGTTTCTTCCATTATTTTGATGCAGAGTGGCTCAGTGGTAGAGCATCAGGCTCAGAACTTGGGGGGGGGGGTCATGAGTTCGAGCCATGCCCAGTAGCTGCCTTGCCGAGAGGGGTAGCACCCTCCTGTCACCCACCAGGGCTATATGATATGATAGGGGCTAGCCCCAGGAAACTATTATTCCCCTTCTTCCATCATCAGATTCTGGTTGAAAGGACTGTCTGGAGGAATGAGTATGACCTGTTAGTTTAAAGATTTGTACTCTACTTAAGGAGAATGGAAAGATGGCATGAATATGCATTTATTTACAAGCATGAGTATTTGCAAAAATGAAAATCAATTATAGTAGGAAAGGTTTAAGAAAAATGGTAATCAGGCAGAATTTGTACCAGAAAAATACAATGAAGATGGCTGAAATTGAGATAACAGGCCTAATTAAAGAAAAACACACAGGCCATCGTTCTTCTCCTAGATCTATCAACAGTGGTGTTCCTCAGGGCTCTGTCCTATCACCAACTCTCTTCCCTTTATTCATCAATGACCTTCTAAGCTGTACATCTAACCCTTTACACTCATATACTGATGACTCCACCCTTAACCTTTCCATTCGGTTCTCGCAACGCCCATCTCAGCAGTTGGGCTACTTCAACAAACAAGGGATGAGGCTATGGCACACCTAATGTCTGACTTGGCTCGTATCTCCGACTGGGGTAAAAATAATCTTGTTGTTTCTAATGCATCTAAGACTCAGTTCTTACACCTATCGACCCGTCAAAATCTTCCACAGGTATACCCACTAATGTTTAATAATATTCAGTTTAATCCTGCATCATCCTTGAACATGCTTGGGGTTTCATTTACTCGAGACTTATCTTGGAAAGATCATATTACATTTTTTGTAAAATCTGCTTACAAGAGATTGGGTGTGCTTAGTTGACTCCGTTCTTTCTTTACCCCTGCACAATTGTTGACTCTATACAGGGGTTTTATCCGCCCCTGTGTGGAGTACAACTCTCATGTGTGGGGAGGATCCCCACATACAGCTCTTCTCAATAGAGTGGAGTCAAAGGCTTTTCGTCTCATTAACTCTCCTCCTCTTACTGACTTCCTTTAACCTCTGTCTCTGCCGCACTGTTGCATCTTTATCTCTTTTCTATCAGTAACATTACTTTAATGGTCACTACTCCTCTGAACTGTCTGCATGTATTCCTCCACCTCTACGACAGGCGGGTAGCACCCGTGTAGCAGCAAACTCTCATCCCTTTTCTGTCCAACTCTCTAATGCAAGAGTTACTTGTTACTCCCAGTCCTTCATTTATGCAACAGGTCAGCTCTGGAACTGTCTCCCTCTGTCTGTATTTCCTGCTGCCAATGATCTCCAGTCTTTCAAAAGCAGTGTGTCCAGGCATCTCGAAATGAATGGATCTTGAATTTGGCTCTCTCTTGTATTTTGTTTTTCTCTTGGAGGGAACTGTTATTGCGGGCTCATGGCCTTTGGTTCCTTCTTCCTCGAATAAATAAAAAACGGGATAGGCAAGAATGGAGGCACTCAGTCATAGGCTACACACTCCAGTGTAAAGCAACCTAGCATAACAACCTAACCAAAGGTTTGGCTATATGAATTGGTTACTTTCCACAAGTGGTCACTAGAGCAATTTATATTAATATTTTTTTTAAAAAGCATAAAAATATGGGACTGGTACAACTTCCACTAGTGTTACAAAAGCAAAGAAATAATGTATTTCCATCCATTCATCCATCCATCATCCAGTCCTATGTTGCCCCATCAGGAGCGGAGCCCAGGGTTAGGCAAGTTGGTCCTGACATTAAAGACGAAAGTGACCGGCCTCACTCATCCCTGAGTGGCATCACGTGAGCAATAAACCCCAACCACCCTTTAATCTGATTGGAGCGCCTTAATTAAGCACAAACCATCAGGTGCCTTAATAGGGTATATGGTTACTACCCAGGGTAGTAAATGGTTCCTTGGTGTACAGTAAACCACTTGGCTTGTCACTCAGTGTTCAGTCACCCACAGGCAGAAGGAAGGGGAAAGAAAGACAGAAGAGGGAGTGTAATAATGTATTTAATGATAACAGAATGATCTAGGACTGGTACAACTTCCAAATGTGTGTACAAAATAAAAGGTATTACTTCTATCGTTAAGAAGATGAAAAGAGGAGGGAAAAATAAAGTAATTTAAAAATAATCCATATACCAACTTACAGGTGTCCTCCATTCATAAAAATAAAGAGGGAAGGAAATAGATCTGGGTTCTTAACATGCAGGTATTGTGGTGGAGACTGTTGGAAGTAGAGGTTTGGTTTATGAGTGGCACTGGTACAGCATCCAGTAGTGTGTACCGTAGCAAAATAAGATATAAATATATACAGTATAATGGAAGTTTATTTATATTGCACTTAGAAAACTTCCAGTAGTGTTTACTACAGCAAAATAATATATAATGAAGGTCAACAGATATGGTACATCACTCATTCTTGTATATCGAGGAACCTTGCATTACCAGTGGGTTCTTTAAAATGGAAATTATGTCCTGCGAATAATTTTTCTTTATTTCAGAAGTGAGGGCTTTACCTACAACTGTGGAATTCTCACTTCTTATGTTAGAAATTAGGTACCACTTATATTACACCCATCGAAAGAGCATCTTCATACAGTACAAGCTTTCACCAGAATAAACAGACCTCCCCTTGTAAGCTGTTATTGGTGAAATAATGGAAAACTTCACCAGCTGTCTCCACAGCCAACCTCTGATGAGCAGTCTCAGTTAAATTGTCTCCTTGCCAACCTGTCTCCAGTCAGCGGTTGCCAGATCTAGGTGTCCAACATCTTTCTCACATACCTCTCCATTCCATCCCTCCACCTCATCTTCAGTATTTCTGTTCCTCTCAATCCATCCTCTTTACTCATACACTCTCCTAGTTTAAATCACCCTCTGTTTACTCTGAATTGCTGAACCACGCCAAAGCATCCCTTGTGGATCTATCTGAAGCTTCCAAACCAACATAACACTGTAAACTTCATTGGTTTGCCTAGGCATCTTCATGTTAATCCACAACCTAATTCATATGACTCATTACCATGGCTCCCACTCGTGACTCAATAATATTATCCTTTCCTTGTACATAGTGGAATTGTTTTAGTGTACTGTCATGCACTGGCCTCTTTTTGTCCTTTCCTACTGGTCTCTCCTTACCGCTACCTAGCTAAGCCCCATTCCTTGTTGTACAACTTGAAAATAATATCTATCTATCTATCTCTTGCCTGACACGTTAATCTCTTATACAGGGTGGCCACAAACAAATCGTCTCCACGTCACCCTGTCCCCCGCCATTTCACTGCCCTGTTCCCAATTCACATCTCTCTCATATACCTCTCCATTCCATCCTTCCATCTCATCCTTGGCCTTCCCCTCCCTCTCTCCCCCTCCACCTCATTCACATACACTCTCCTCATCAATCTCTCACTCTCCATCCTCTCCACATGGCCAAACCACCTCAATGCGTTTCTCCTAACGATTCATATAACATCCACATCCACACCACAACGCTCTTTCACATACTCATTTGTCAGTCTGTCTCTCCATGTGACTCCACAGGCTCCTCTCAAATAACCCATTTCCACTGCTATCACTCTTGTGTCCCTCCAACAACGTCCAAGCTTCACTTCCATACGTTAGAGTTGGTATCACAATACTGTCATGTAATAACTTTTTCACTTCCATGCTCACTTCCCTGTTTCTTATCACTGCCTTCAAGGAACCAGCAACCTTTCTTCCTTGTTGTACCCTTTCAAGCACTTCACCCTCCAAACTTCCATGCTCACTCATCACACCACCCAAGTACTTGAACGTACTCACATTTTCCACTTCCTCATCATCCAACCTCACTGTACATTCACTGACTTCACCTCTCTCAAAGACCATTACTTTACTTTTCCCTACATTCACCTTTAGATTCTGTTTCTTACACACTCTCCCAAACTCATCCATCAAGCCTTGCAGCTTCCCTTCGTCTTCACTTAACAACACAGTATCATCAGCAAGCAACAGTACAGGAAGTTTCCAAACACTGGCTCTCTCATTAGGGCCACTCCGACATCCACTGCCGTACCTTGTATCTCTTTTGTAACCCCTCCATATACAGACTGAACAACCATGGAGACATGACACATCCCTGTTTCAACCCAACCTTCAAACCGAAAAACTCACTCAGTTCACTATCCACACACACTGCAGCCTTAGCACCCTCATACATACTCTTCATAGCATTCAACAACTACTCCATATATTCTTAATACTTTCCACAATCCTTATCTATCCACCCTGTCATATGCTTTCTCCAAATCCGTGAAGGCCGACTACAACTTCTTTCCCTTCTCTAGAAACTTATCCACTAAAGATCTAAGAATATCTGATCTACACAGCCTCTTCCCTTCCTAAAGCCTCCCTGTACTTCAGCTAATTCCTGTTATTTCCCTAACTCTGTCAATAAGTATCCTACCGTATACTTTTCCTATTACACTAAGAAGAATGCCCCTATGATTACCACACACTTCTTTTTCCCCTTTCCCTTGACACAAGGGAATAATTATACCTGACTTCCAATCCTCTGGGACTCTACCTTCCTCCCAGGCCAATCTGCTCATCTTCCATATCCACTCTGCTACTATCTCTCCCTCAAGCTTCAGCATTTCACCACACACTCCATCAATTCTTGGGGCTTTCCCCGTTTTGACTTTCTTCATTGCTTCCACAACTTCCATCTTACTGATTTCTTCCTGTCTTCTCACCTCCCTCCTGCTCCCAGCCTTTTTCCAGTCACTTATACTCGCATTACTTTCATTCTCTATGTTCAACAATTCATTAAAGTGTTCTCTCCATATGCTCACTTTTTCCCCCTTCTCAATGTATTCCTCTGAATGGCCAATCAGAATCACTGGACAGTCAGTAATTTCATTCCTCTAAAATAATAATATTGCTCTCTTACGCTGTGAAATTTGATTCTCAGATACAGCTCCTAAAGTTCCGGTTCATGCCAAGCATTATTTGTTTACCATTTGCCAGGGAAAGAAATGTATCATCTGCAAATAATTACGTTATTCATCAAACAACATTTCCATTTACTTCAAAACTCTTGTTTGTTTCCTTCCACTCATTTTTTTCATTCTTGTATGTTCTTCCCTGTCTCCTGCAGCTCCTACCTTCATTTATTAGACTCTTTAGACCTTCATTTAATCTAAAAGTAATCAGTGGTGTGCCTTACCATATCAAATCTCCAATATTTATTTGATTTAGTGAAAATGTTGGCCAGAAGTGGACAGTCTATGCTGAAAGGTTGAAGTTCAGCAATGCTACCAGTAGAGTATTGTTATAGGTGAAGCAGAGTGGCTTACAGGTCAATTATAAAATGCAACCACAAAAAAAATTATAACTTGTATTAGTGTTTAATCATGAATTTCTTTCAACCTAAACTTCACATCTATTAAACTAACCCACTTCTGGTAAATCAGAATGGTTCTTACCTGTTCAATTCAACTTAAATATAGAGGCCTTCCAAACGTATAGCTGTTACTATTTTTACCAGCAACCAAAAAAAAAATTGTAAATGAAAATGATAGTACTAATAATAAGATGGTTTGGCCAAGATAAGAAGTTAGTTGAGAGTCTGACTTGGAGAGTAAGAGGGGGAGACCAAGGATGAGCTGGAGGGATGGAATGGAGAGAAATATATGAAATGGGATGTGTGAGTAGGAGGGATGGCAGCCAATGACAAGAAAACTCACTGGTTATTATGCTTTATTAACAGTGCAATATCTCGTGGTCTCTGCACGTTTCCCACACTTATAGTCACTGAATCGACAATCAAATGGTTTCTGAACAAAATCTCTTGGAATTCCATTTAAATACTATGTGTAACCTGTTTGTTATTTCGTATATATTGACATTTCTACCTATTCTTCACTATGATCAACAGCACATTCGTTATCGTTGGTAATGACTTAACCATCTCGAAACCACTGGTTACATTCATACATAATTTCGAAGAAACTACAGTATATGTAAGCCATGTAAATCTCTTGTAATAACTTTAATAGGGTCATAACTACAATCAAAATGAAAATATCAGTGGGTAATCTGTCTTCCAGGAAGACAGATTACCCACTGATATTATTTGACCATAAAAAAAAAACTAGATTTATGGACTTTTATTTTAAAAATGCCCATAAACCCAGGTCACAGTGAAAAAAAAAACAGATCTAGGTTAACCCGTCACGTCCCGAGGTTTTCCGCCCCTCCGACATCCCCCAGTCCCGAGCCTTTTTGGATTTTTTTTTTTTTTTTTGGCTAAAACTTCCGCTTAGGTTGAGAAATGAAGGAAAATCACAAAGAAAGGGCTTACCGTGGTCTATAAGTGGTCTATACAGGTGAGGTTCCCCGAGCCAGGTATCGTATTCTGTAATGGACGTGCCAGGCGCTCACGTTTTCTATGTTAAGGAATACTGGGAGAAACAACACACAACACCTCTATATTTATTGAATTTGAACTAATAAACAATAACAGTAACAATATAATGGATTTCAGACACATATATATGAAAAATAAGCATTGTACCATCGCGCGAGCATAGCGAGTTTGGTCCGAGTCGTAACATGCTATATGCTAAGTGTCTGGTATGAGTCAACATATCATTTTTTCTACTTGTATACTTCTGTTTCAATGACATTTTACCAATTACAACTGTTTGTAAGTGTTTTCAGATGTTTTCATTCATTATGATGACATGCAGCATAAGTTTAGCGCACATCAGCTTAGTAAGCACACTCGCTATGACTCGTATTTCAACACACCAAATTGTTTTATCACTTTCCTATTATTTTCCCCTTTACATAGAACCTTTCCTCCACCACTGTAAAGGTTTTCAATTATTTTCATTCATTACGAGGGCATTTAGCGATATGCTAGCGCATATTCACGTAGCAACCACGATCTCAAGCACTCGTGTTTCATCATCTACTTTATTTATTCACTCCACTTATAATTTCCCACTTACATTACACACATTTACACCCCTATAATGCACTGTACATACTGCCATTATTTATTCAAGTGAGCGTGAGAATATCGCATGAAAATACCCTCGCAAGGAATGTTTCGACCAACATAATACTCACACACTTATATACTAATTCTTCACATATATTACACACTTTACCACTTGTTGACTTCTATTTTCATAATTACGGGCCTTATTCATTCAACTGAGCATCAGGAAATCGCATCTCTATACACACGCTATGAATATTTGACTTAGAATATATATCAGCACTTACAATAATTTGAACTTATATTATACCCGTAAGAATTTCCAATAATAATAATTATATAATTACGGGTCGTATTTATTGCACTGAGCGACAGAATATCGCATCATAAAACCCTCGCTATGTAAGTTTCAACTTAGGGCAGATTTATATACTTACAATGTTTTCACTTATGTTCTACCCGTATGCACTTTATACTAATATTTGGAGATCAACATGACTGATAATTTCACTGAGCGTCTGTCTGTCGCATTTACATCATAATTTCTGCATCCTTTCGCATTCACACCATACTAAAATTGCATCAACGTGTGATATTCACTAAAACATGGGTGAATACAGATACCCACGTCACACTGCACGCACTCATAGCGGGTGTCCTTCCTGTGTCGTGAGTCTCACCTGGGAATTACTGCACACGTGACACCTGCGTTGGGGCCTAGGTCTGTTTGGCTGGGGAGGGATAGGAGTGGGGAAATGGCGGCCGGATTTTCTCTGGGGAGTTTGGGCAATAGGGTCAGTGCGGGTGCGATGTTGGGGCCTTTGAACAGCATACTTTGCAAAGATTTCTCTTGTGAGCTCCCTCACAAACCCTTCAAATGTTTCCTGAACTCCTGTTATCATGGCGTGAAGGTGGTGGCAATTCAGAGCAGTGATATCTAGCAAGTGAAAGAACAGTTTTTTATACCACTTCATCGTGGTCCTGGCACACTCTACCGTCGATATCATGGAGTTTGACTGGTCCACGAGGCGCATGTTTATATTGTAATCCATGACACACTCAGGTTTCCAAACACGACGCCTGTTCTCGCTACGGTAATCTACGGAATCAGTACGGTGCATCAAGGGGCGGTGAACCGTGGACAAGAGGCTTACTTCTCTGTTGTGGTTCCACATTGTTGCAAGGATGTTGTTGGCTTTGAAGAAGACAACCTCATTTCTTGCAAGTTTCCGCCCTACCTTGGCCATGCGACGCCGGTTCACCTTTATGGTTCCACAGACTCCCGTTTCATGCGTGTGAAGATAACGAGCGAGAAGAGGACTAGTGTACCAATTGTCGAGGTAGAGAACGTGACCACGATGAAGGTAGTCTTCTATCATCGTCTTTACCACTGCTCCCGACAGTCCAATACTTCGATCTTCTATTATGTCTGTCTGTGCACCGGTGTACAAGACTATGTCCTGCACGTATCCAGTCCTACAGTCGCACATAACAAAGATCTTGAACCCAAAACGGTGCCTTTTGCTGGGTATATACTGTCTGAATGAAATATTGCCTCTCCACAACACGAGATTCTCGTCTATGATGAGATCTCTATAGGGATAGAATGAGGAACGAAAGGTTTGCCTGAGGTGATCAGAGACCAACCTAATTCGCCTCATTTTATCAGTGTTGTTTGCATTTGCAGGGTCATGAGCATCATAGAAATGGAGGAGACTTAGAATTTGTTGAAACCGATTACGGCTCATCACTTGACCAAATATTGGGGTAAACATAACAGGGTCCCTAGTCCAGTAAGCAGGAATTCTATTCTTTCTTATAATACCCATCAAAAGGACCAGGGCAAAAAATAAGAACATTTCTGGAAGGGAGACAGGGTAATCATAAATGATAGAATGCCTACTCCTTGTTCCCAATCTTTCACTCTCTAGGCGCTGGGCGCTTGCAAACAGGTTGGTTTGGTATACAATCTGATCAACAAATGCCTCACTGAAAAACAGGTGGAAAAAATCCAACCTGGTGGAATTACGGTGAATTCCTGGAGCAATGCAGCCAGATCGCCCCTGCTCAGTGAAGGGGTGAATGAGAGGAGAAAAATAATTCCCATCCTCCCAATCCCACGACACAAATCCCTCGTCCCCATCATCCCCATCACCGCCTTCGTCTGGGTGGGGAGGAGATCCTGGTTGGGGAGGTGGGGGAGAAGGAGTGCGGAGGGCTTCCCCACTGTCACTCCTCTTCCCTCTGCCTTTACCCTTTCCCTTTCCCTTACCCTTACGGCCTTGAGGAACATTAGGGGGCTGTGGGGATGAAATAGGGGAATATTGGGGAGCAGAAGACGTGCTGGGGAGTGGTTCCTCCCCACCTTCCCCCTCCATGACAACACCATGTGCTTTCTCACGCACCCTAGCTCGACCACGTGTTAGGGGATATTGGGGAGCATAAGACGTGCTGGGGAGTGGTTCCTCCCCACCTTCCCCCTCCATTACGACACCACGTGCTCTCTCACGCACCCTAGCTCGACCACGTGTTAGGGGATATTGGGGAGCATAAGACGTGCTTTGGAGTGGTTCCTCCCCACCTTCCCCCTCCCTCACAACCCCACGTGATAAGGAACGCACCCGCACTGGCCCATGTGATCCACTACGCCGCCTCACACTACGTAGGGAGAGCAATGACTCACTCACGTCACTCTCACTTTCCCTAATCCTCCCTAGACTTTCCCTTTCACTCCCCACTCCCTCCACTTGACTTCCTAACTCCCCAAACAAAATGCTAGGCCCATACCTGCTCATACGACGTGATGTGCGCTCTGGACCACGATGTGTTATCACCTCACGTCCATACCACGTGGCAGCACGTCCCATGGCTCCGTCATCGTCCTCATCCTCGAATTCTGGTTCCAAATCACGCTGGGGATAGGGATAGGATATTGCTCGTGCCTTCTTTGCCTGCTGCCCCTCTCTAGCAGCACGGTAAGTCACGTACTGCTGCTTCCTGGGAGACGAAACTTCCTCGTCACTGCTGGTGGTTTCTTCCTCCTCTGGCTGCACATAATCCTTGTCCATATCCTCGTCGTCCAGTGGGGAATCACTGTCGCCAGTAAAGGTGTCCAGGGTGACTTAAATTTCGCTGTCTGAGAGACCTCTCTTAGCCATGTCTGAGCAGGACCGTGGCTACCAGGTGAGTGGACGAGTAGTGGGCTAGCGCGGGTCGCGCGGGGTCGCCGAGTGTCCCCGCCTGGTGGCAGGTAGGGGAAGGTCATGCGAGGGTACATACCGCAAATCAAGCGCGAATTTTGAAAATTGTCGAAATTATGCACATTGCAATTGCACGACGTACCGGTACGTCGCCAGGACTGGCAAATGCAAATCGTTGCAATGTACCCATACGTCGACGGGACGGGGCGGGTTAAATGCACATCTTGACATTATTCAATGTTAGGCTTGAGTAAATTTGAATTATGAAGCCTTGATTCCCAGTTCTACGAAGGCAAAGGTGAGATATGTGTCAAAAACGTACCGGTGTAGGAATCAGTGAAAGGTGAAAAGGGTAAGACATACAGGGGTAATAAGCAACTACACGCAATAAATCTTTTACTCAACAGCTTCCAGGTGAGGAACTATTTATGAGTAAATGTAGGGTTTTTTTTTCACAATCTTTTACTCAACAGCTTTCAGGTGAGGAACTACTTAGAAGTTAATGCAGCTTTTGTCTCCCAGTCCAATGGAAACTAGGACTACTATGGCTATTCACTGCATAGGGGATTTAAATATTGAGGAAGCATAGCGTCATGTTTGTCCGTATGTTATGTAAGTACAGTACTGTGTTTTATATATGTATGTATGTATTGTATATATGCCCCAGAAGACTGCCCTATCAGTGGGTGTATAATGGCGGGATAGTTGCAGTGCCAAGACGCGCTTGGAGGGTGTCCCTGCAGCTGTCCTGGCAGAATGCCCCGAGGCCACTACCACAGCCACTGGTAAGCTGGTGGGCTAGGGGTCCCAGATCCATTGCCTGGACCTGGGACTGTGCAGTGAGTGGGACCTGTGCTGTGTCTGTCCCCCTTTATTAATACTGAAGATGACAAAACAAAATAAGTTTCAAAGCAAGCCTGGGGACAGCAAATCACCCTTGGGGATGAGGGTGGGTTCATGGAATGTGGGAAGTTTGAGGGGAAGCCGTTGAAGCATTCAGTAGGAGGTGGGTGGATATGGCGTGTTTGCAGGAAGTCCAGTACAGGGGGGGATCAGTGAGAAAGATTGTTGGGAAGGACTGTTGCTATAAGTTGTTTTGGCAGGGGGGGACAGACGGATATGGAGGTGTTGGTGTGATGGTTGCGGAGAAATGGAATATGTTATGAATGTTTTGAGAGTAAGCGATAGGATATTGGTAGTGAAAATTCTGTTGGGAAGAAAGATAGCTGCGATTATATCAGCATATGCTCCACAGGCAGTATTGGATGAATCAGAGAAAGATAGATTTTGGGATGATTTAATACGTGTAGTGGGTGGTATGCGGGATGATGAGATAGTGATTTTGGAAGGGGACTTAAATGGTCATGTAGGTGAAGCAGCACAAGGTTATGAAGGAGTGCATGGGGTATGTGCGTATGGTATAAGGAATGCAGAAGGGGAAAGGATACTCGAGTTTGGGGAGGCAACGGACATGATTGTGTGCAACACATATTTTAGGAAAAGAGACAGTAGGTTAATTACGTATGAGTCTGGGGGAAATAGCAGTCAGATAGATTATTTTCTGGTTAGGAGGGCCAATAAGAGGTTAGTGAGGGATGTTAAAGTTATAGGAAGAGAGGAGTGTGTGCAGCAGCACAAACTATTGATTTGTGATATGGTGCTTAAAGAACAAGTGATGAAAAAGAGGACTTATGTACCTAGGAGGAAAATATGGAAGCTGAAAAACCAAGTAGTAAGTGATGCCTTCTATAGTGAGTTGAGGAGAATGGTGGCTGAACAGGGAGCTGTAGACAGAGGCATTAATGAACAGTACAGAGCCCTCAAGAACAATTTCTTGAGAGTTACTGATGTAACATGCGGTTGGGCAAAAGGACCACCAAGACATAAAGTAACTTGGTGGTGGGATGAGGGTGTAGAAGCTGCAATTAAGGAGAAAAGAAAGCTTTTCCGGGAATGGAAGAAGGGTGGTAGCAAAGAGGAATATTTGGCTGCCAAGCGTAGGGCTAGAAGAGAGGTATACAGGGCAAAGTCTGAGTCACAGAGACAATTACTTGATAACCTAAATCATGGGGAAAAAAAAAATTTATTTAGGGTGGCAGGTCAGGTGAAGAGGGATAATCGGGATATCATAGGTGAGCAATGTGTGAAGAATGATGAAGGAAGGGTAGTGGTGAACAGTGAGGATATTAAAGATGCATGGAGAGAGCATTATAACCGGTTGTTGAATGAGGAGTTTGACTGAGACAGGGAAGGTTTGGAGCCAGCAGATCCAGTGTCTGGCCCTTGGCCTTTGATTGATACTGCTGCTGTGAGTGAGGCAATAGGCAGGATGAGGGTGGGGAAGGCAGTAGGTGTCTCTGGGTTGACTGCCGAAATGTTGAAGGCCTCAGGCGATATAGGGGTAAGTTTAGTCACTGACCTGATAAATAGGATTATTTATGAGTGTGTTGTCCCAGATGATTGGCTGAAGAGTGTAATTGTAAATGTGTATAAAAGGGAAGGGTAATGCCCTGAAAGGAGGAAATTATAGAGGTATAATGCTTTTAGATCAGATAATGAAGGTAATGGAGAGAGTTTTAGAAGCTATGATTAGAGAAAAAGTGAATATTGATGAGATGCAGTTTGGGTTTATGCCAGGTAGGGGGACCACTGATGCCATATTCATTGTTCGACAGCTTCAGGAAAAATATATTGGTAGGAGGAGGGATCTTTATTTTGTTTTTGTTGATTTGGAAAAGGCCTTTGACAGAGTCCCTAGAGAGGTGGTGAAGTGGGCAATGAAAAAGCTTGGCTTGGAGGAGTGGCTAGTTAGGGTGGTTATGGCCATGTATGTGGGTGCTCACACTCAGGTGAGAGTGAATGGAGATTTGAGTGATGAGTTTTCCGTGAATGTTGGTGTGCATCAGGGGTCAGTCTTGAGTCCCATGTTGTTTATCATGGTACTTGAAGCCCTTTCACGTGACTTTAGAAACGGACTCCCGTGGGAGTTGTTGTATGCTGATGATTTGGTGTTGATTGCAGAGAATGAAAGGGAGGCGGAGGAAAGGTTTAGGAAGTGGAGAGATGGTATGGGGCAAAAGGGTTTAAGGGTAAATGCAGATAAAACAAAAGTGATGATATCTAGGGTTGGTGGCGGTACTGTCGAAGACGAGGGAGAGTGGCCATGTGCAGTTTGCCACAAGGGCGTGGGAAGTAATTCCATCTTGTGCGGTGTATGTGATAAATGGATGCATAAGAGATGTAGTGGTATCAGAGGTAGACTGCGAGATAATGCTGATTTTATATGTACGGCGTGCCGGGGTGAGCAGGTGGAGATTGTCAGACGTGAAAGGATTGAACTTGCAGGTGAATCTCTTGAGCGTGTGGAAGAGTTTTGTTATTTAGGAGACATGTTGTGTGCTGGAGGTGGGGCTGGAGCTAGCTCTGTGGCTAGGGTGAGAAGTGGTTGGAAGAAGTTCAGGGAGCTGTTGCCTCTCCTGACATTGAGAGGGCTCTCCCTACGTGCTAAGGGGTCTTTGTATGCAGCATGTGTTAGGAGTGTAATGCTGTATGGCAGTGAGACCTGGGCAGTGAGGGAGGAAGATATTCGCCAGCTCAGACGTACAGAAATGACAATGATTAGGTGGATGTGCAGTGCGTCCCTGCATCCAAGGCCTGGAGGGGCTGGGTTTACAATGGAAGAGTTGAGAGGTAGGATGGGACTGGAGTGTATTGGTGTTGTGATGAGGAGAGGTAGATTGAGGTGGTTTGGACATGTGGAGAGGATGGGGGATGATAATTGGGTGAGGAAGGTGAGAAGTGTTAATATTGGGGGTGGGGTTATGAGGGGTAGACCGAGAAAGACATGGGACGAGGTCATTAAGTGTGACCTTAGGGTTAAGGGACTGAACAGGGAGGCTGCAATGGATCGTGCAGCGTGGAGAGCCGCCATTAGGTGACCAAGGCTGACACATGCAAGCATGTTGGAGCCTTTAAAAACGAAACGAAAACGAAACGAAACGAAACTTGGTTTAAATTTGTGCCCTCCCCCTCAGCAAGACATCCACACGAGTGTAGTACAGTATAAGATCTCTCATTCACTATTGTGGTATAAGTTAGGTTGAATGAGGTCTGGGTGGGTTAATGCCTAAAACATCCTATCATAATTGCCAGGAAACTTATTTCAGCAATAAAAGTGTACTTTTACCAAAAAAAAAAAAAAATCTGGTAAATGTACACTTTAAGCAGCAGAAAGACCTTATCAGTTCAGTTTGTACTGTTTTCCTCCAGTTTGTTTTCTGTATTTTTCTCATTACTTTCAGGGTGATAAATGACCTTCATCTTCTTCTGGGTATAAAGGACCACAGTTGAGGACATGACCCACTGCCTTTCCTCAGCCGATAACGCAGTGTCTTCGGTCACAGGCGGGTGAGCTGCCCTGACGATTGCAGGAATCCACACAGCAGGCGCACAACTTGTAGATGTGTATCAGGGTCACCAGAGCCACCACCAAGTAGCAGAGGGAGGCAGAGCTTTTCCTGTTTAATTTTGTCTCCCTTGTTGTTATGATGTTCCTTAAGCCCTGCCTGTGAGTGTTTGTTTCTGGCATAGTGGAAGAGACTCATATGTACCCAAATGCATTTACTTTTCCCATTTCATTTTTTTTTTCTTTTTTTTACTATTTTGGGTGTAAAAGTGATTTTTTGTGTTGTCATTGTATCCTACTTACTATCCATGTCTCTTTTGCTGTACTGACGATTGTTTTGTGGAGTGGATTTTGTTTCCAATTTGAATTGAGGAAGGACGGTAGTTTAGAGGAGGCAGTGCAACAAGGACAAAAGGTTGCTGGTTCTTTGAAAGCAGTGATAAGGAACAGAGAAGTGAGTATGGAAGTGAAAAAGTCACTACATGACAGTACTGTGATACCAACTCTAACGTATGGAAGTGAAGCTTGGACGTTGTTGGAGGGACACAAGTCAAGAGTGAGAGCAGTGGAAATGAGTTATTTAAGAGGAGCCTGTGGAGTCACATGGAGAGACAGCCTGACAAATGAGGAAGTGAAGGAGCATTGTGGACGTGGATGTGGATATGATAGGAAGCGTTAGGAGAAATACACTGAGGTGGTTTGGTTATGTGGAAAAGATGAAGAGCAAGGGACTAACGAGGAGAATGTATGCAAGGAGGTGGAGGGGGAGAGAGGGAGGGGGAGACCAAGAATGAGATGGAGTCAAAAGGTATGTGAGAGAGGGGTGTGTGAGCTGTGGGAGAGGGCAACGAAATGGCAGGGGACAGGGCGACATGGAAGCTATTTTTTTGTGGACACCCCTTACAGGATTAAGGCGTCTGGCTATAGATAGATTATAACTATTATTATTGTGATTGTAATTGTTATTAATGTACCGGTATTGCTCATCATATCACCAAGTAAGGTAATAATTTGGTTGTTGTTATTATTATTATTATTATTATCCATCCATCATCCAATCCTACATTGCCCCATGAGGAGTGTAGGAGCCCGGGGCTAGGCAGTTGGTCCCGACATTTAAGATGAGAGTGACCAGCCTCACTCATCCCTGAGTGGCATTACATGAGCAATCAACCCCAACCACCTGTTGGATTATTATTATTATTATTATTGTTATTAGTGGTGGGTGGTGGCGACCGTCATCCACTCACTTGATGTAGTGCTGCCTACTTCTTCCTTAGCCTTTATCATTCTTTTTCTGTGCCTGCCCTCCTCTCTTCCTACTTCTTCCATCTTTCCTGTCACTTCTTATTGCTTTTCTTTTTCTTTTCAGGTTGCTTTACATTGAGTGACAAGCCAATGGTTTCCTGTAAGCCAGGAAACCATTTACAGCGATGGGTGGTAACCATATAACCAAACCATACGTGGGTTGGTGGAGGGTTAGTGCCCCTCCCTGTAAAACAAATACCGGTAACTCAAGGTCAAATGGCCATCCCTTATGGGATTATGGCATCTGGCAATAAAAAATAAATAAATAAATTAGTTATTATTATCTATCGGATACATTTATGTGAAGCTACAGAATGTGGTGAAAGTTTTTGGCATATCAGATAGAGCCAGGATTCTGGGGGCTTGAATGATGAGTGAATGGAAGTGTGGCCCATTGGACTGGGCAACCTTGGGCTGTCTGGATGTTGCTACTCCTCACCCTGTCCTAGGGTTTGAAAGGAGGTCCGGATGATGATGATGATGATGATTATTATTATTATTTATTTCTTTTATTATTATTATTATTATTATTATTATTATTATTATTATTGTACATCTAACTCTTATACTCCATACAGCATATAACCTGAGGCCCGGCAGTCCCCCTTGCACACAACAGATGGCCCCACACACCTCTTTCCTTTATAAGTACCATATCTCGGTAAGTACAGTATTTGTAATAGGGAAATACAGTAGGGCTGAGGCAACTACTGTATATTGGTGTATGTGGGTAGATCAGAATTCCATATACAGTACAGGTATTATTATTATTATTATTATTATTATTATTATTATCATTACTGTTATGATTACTATTATTATTATTATTATTATTATTATGTGGTAGATGAGGGCACTCACCATCCACTCACTCAGTATAGTGCTGCTTTGGGTGTCTGCCTATTCCTTCCATCCTCTTCTCTCTTTCCTTCATTCTTTCCTTGTCCTTCTGCCAATGGGTAACTTTACACTCCCTCTTCCGTCTTTTTTTCCTTCATTCTTTCCTCTTCCTTCTGCCTGTGCGTAACTCTACACTGAGTGACAAGCCAAATGGTTTCCTTTACACTTTAAACCATTTACTACGCTGGGTGGTAACCATATAACCAAATTATGGCACCTGGTGGTTTAGTGGGTAATTAAGGCGCTCCAATTGGATTGAGCCGGTGAAGGTTTATATCCAAGGGGTGGTTGGGGTTTATTGCTCATGTAATGCCACTCAGGGATGAGTGAGGCTGGTCACTCTCATCTTAAATGTCAGGACCAACTCGCCTAGCCCTGGGCTCCTACGCTCCTCATGGGGCAATGTAGGATTGAATGATGGATGGATGAACCTGCATTTTATCTCCACTGTATCTACATATTATCTGTTGTATCTATAATTTTTCTGCATTTTATCTATTAGATATTTTATATACAGTAATCTCTTAATTATCCAGATGACCACTACCCAGACCATCCATTACCTGGACCCTGTCACCTGGCTGTTGCAAACCATTATTTGTACAATTTTTCCCACTATCCGGACAAAACGCTGGCGTCCGTTTGGAAATTACGGTCACACGAAAAATATCCACCAGGACAGGCGGGAATAGCCCGGTGGTGCTGCCATGTCTGGCTTGTTGTTTTTTGCCTTCAGATAACAGAGGAAGGAAAAACAAATGACCTGCTGCCTCATAACAATGATCCATAACCCCTTTCAGCTTTGTTGATGGCAAGTGTAGTCAGATTGGAGAGTTGATTTGACTAGTAACCAAGGAGACTCATTCCTAAACAAAGCTTTGTAACCCCTTTCAGCTGAGTTGATGGCCAGGTGTAGTCAGAGTGAAGGATAAATTGGACTAGTAACCAAGGAGACTCACACCTGGTATTTTCCTTCTCTGTTTCCCCCACAGGAGCATATATAAGTAAAAGCTCCCTAACAAATTTTCCTAAGTGATTTATTTTGCATGTTACACCTCACTGTCCTGTGCTACATAAATCCTTCCTATAACACCAAAGATCCCTAACACCTTTTCATAAGTGATTTTTTTTTTCCTTTTTTTTTTTTCTTCTTTGTCTTCCTATATTTTCCATCCTTCCAGTATCACCAAAGCTCCCTAACACCTATTCATAAGTGATTTATTTTGCTTATTACACCTCACTGTCCTGTGCTACATAAATCCTTCCTATAACACCAAAGCTCCCTAACACCTTTTCCTAAGTGATTTATTTTGCTTATTACACCTTACTGTCTTGTGTTACATAAATCCTTCCTATATCACCAAAGCTCCTTAACACCTTTTCCTAAGTGATTTATTTTGCTTATTCCACCTTACTGTCTTGTGTTACATAAATCCTTCCTATATCACCAAAGCTCCCTAACACCTTTTCCTAAGTGATTTATTTTGCTTATTACACCTTACTGTCCTGTGTTACAGAAATCCATCTATCACCAGCAAAGCTCCCTAACACCTTTTCCAAAGTGATTTTTTTTCCCAGTATCACCAACACCTTTTCCTAAGTGATTTATTTTGCTTATTACACCTTACTGTCCTGTGTTACATAAATTCTTCCAACACCACCAAAGCTCCCTAACATCTTTTCCTAAGTGATATTGTGTGTGTGTGTGTGTGTGTGTGTGTGTGTGTGTGTGTGTGTGTGTGTGTGTGTGTGTGTGTGTGTGTGTGTGTTTTCCATCTTTCCAGTATCACCAAAGCTCCCTAACACCTTTTCCTAAGTGATTTATTGTGCTTATTACACCCTTCTGTCCTGTGTTACATAAATCCATCCAGCACCATCAAAGCTCCCTAACACCTTTTCCTAATTGATTTATTTTGTCTCACAGGAGTCGAAGTCTGGCCCCCCTGAGGTGAAGGCATGGAGACAGTCATAAGAAAGTGCACACTGAAACTGAAGTCAAGCTGCCCCCCCCCCCACTCCCTCCACCCACCTCCCATGGTAAATATGGTGTGTGTGTGTGTGTGTGTGTGTGTGTGTGTGTGTGTGTGTGTGTGTGTGTGTGTGTGTGTGTGTGTGTGTGTGTGTGTGTGTGTGTGTGTGTGTATTTACCTATTTGTATTTACCTATTTGTAGTATACAGGAATTGAGCAATGCTCGTGTTGTCCTGTCTCCATATCCACATTTATCAAGTCTACCTTTACACACATGAATGTTTTTCTCATGCACCACCTCTTTGTCTAAGTCGTTCCAAATATTTAAGTATTTACCTAATATACCTAATTGTGATATACACGGAATGTACTATGCTCGTGGGTTTCCGTCACTGTTTCTCAATAAGTCGAATTTAGCTTTAAACTCGTTTAAGTTTTTAGACTGGACGATCTCTTTGTCCAGGCTGCTCCACAGGTCTGTGCATCTATAAGGAAAACTATATTTCTTGATATCCTTCAAGCAGCTTGGCTTCTTCAGTTTCATTCCGTGTCCTCTTGTTGCTCTCTTATCCTATACAAACAGATCTTCCCGGTCAATATTATCTACTCCCACCAAGGTCCTGAACACTGCAATCATGTCTCCTCTCTTTCTCCTTTCCTCTAAGGAAGGCAAATCCAGTTTTTCCAGCCTCTCTCTGTATGACAGGTCTGTCAGACTGGGGACCATCTTGGTTGCTGTTCTTTGTATTCTCTCAATCTTGTTTATATCTTTCTTTTAGTGTGGGGACCACACTACCGCTGCATATTCTAACCTGGGGCGGATCATGGCCACTATCAATTTTTTCATCATCTCCTCATCCATATAATGGAATGCTACTCTTATGTTAGTCAAGAGTATATAAGTCTCTCCAACTATCTTGTTAATGTGCTTTTCTGGTGACAAACTATCTTGGACCAGCACTCCCAAACCTTTCTCTTCTCTCCCTTTTGTGATTAATTCATTACCCAACAAATAACTCAGTGATGGCCTCCTGGTACTTTTACCCATTTCCAATATTTTACATTTCTTTACATTAAATTTTATTTCCCACGTCCGGCTCCAATTGTGTATCCTATCCAAATCCTCCTGCAGTATTTTACAATCCTCCTCAACCTCTACCTTCCTCAAGATCTTTACATCATCAGCAAACAGACTCGCATAACTGTTCACTCCATCTACCATATCATTTACGTAAATCAGGAACATTACTGGCGCCAACACCGAGCCTTGAGGGACTCCACTTGTCACTTCCCTCCATCCAGACATCCTATCCTTTATTACTGTCCTCATTTGTCTGTCTCTCAAAAAGTCTCTCATCCAATCCAGAAGTTTCCCCTTCAGTCCTCCTATATACTCTAGTTTCCACATTAGTCTCTTATGAGGTACCTTGTCAAAGGCCTTCTCTAAGTCTAAGTACACACAATCCACCCAACCATCTCTCTTCTGTACCACGTCAATCGCTCTTGAGTAAAAACTCAACAAGTTAGAAACACATGACCTTCCACTTCTAAATCCAGACTGACATTCAGCCACAATATTCATCTCTTCCAGATATTTTATCCATCTGTCTTTCAGGATTCTCTCACACAAGTTTGCGACCATGCTGGTTAGAGACACTGGTGTATAATTCAGGAGTTCTTCCCTGTTTCCTCCCTTGTAAACTGGTACCACATTTGCCCTCTTCCATTCTTGTGGCACTTTCCCCTCTTCCAGTGAGCATACGATTAAACTGTGAATTTTATCCGCCAGTTGTTCTCTGCATTCCTTCAGTACCCAATTAGAAATTCCATCAGGTCCTGGGGCTTTCCTTACATCTTGAGTTTCCAGTAATTTATACACTTCCTGTACCTCCACTTTTATATCTTTTATCACCGGAACATTCCTAATCACTCCCTTCCCTTCCACAAACTCCTTTTCTTTAGTGAAAACTGACTGGAAACGTTTGTTCATTATTTCTGCTTGCATTGCCGCATCCTTAAAGACCTCTCCTTCTACTTTCCGTTTGGTGATTCCTTCCTTTTGTTTCAGTTTGCCATTAACAAATCTATAAAACAGTTTGGGTTCATCCTTACATTTGTCTGTTATACCTTTTTCAAAATTCCTTTCTTCTTCTCTATATAATCTTGTGTATTCATTTCTAGTTCTTTTATATTCTTCCTTTGTTCTGTTGTTACCTCTCTTTCTCCAGTTGTTCCACGCCTTATCTCTCTCTTTTTTTGCTGTCATACACCTTCTATTAAACCACTCCTTTTTCCTGTTTTCTTTCCCTCTTACTCTTGGTACAAATTTTTCCACTCCCAAATTATAGAGGTCTAGAAAGATATCCCACTTCCTCTGTATCTCTCTTGTTTCTCTGAATTTTCTCCAATCCGCATTTTCAAAAAAGTTTCTCAATCCTGTAAAATTTGCTTTCCCAAAGTTGTATCTTCCCTGTCTATGAAGCTCGTCTCTTGGCTCGATGTTCCCTATTAACATCTGGAACTCAATGACCACATGATCACTTTTTCCTAAAGGACAGAGATATTTCAATGATTCTATTACATCGGGTTCATGGGTGAACAGTAAATCTAACTTTGCTGGTGTGTCCTCACCTCGAAACCGTGTCTCTTCTTTGACCCATTGCGTGTGTGTGTGTGTGTGCATTAATTATTTTTAGTGATGGAGAGAGAGAGAGAGACGCTTCACATGGTATCACTGAAATAACTAGACAGTTCCACTGCCTGGTTATGTTGCTCTTCTCCTGCCCTGTCCTGTGACTGGAGTGCTGTAAACCAAAGGTGTCTTTCCCCTGCAGTGCACATTCCTCTATTTGGAGGATGGGGAAGGAGTTTAGGCAGTGGAGCCAGGTGGTTATATCACTGCCACCACGTGCAGGTGTCCCTACCCAACTGTTCACAGATAAAGTTATTAAGTTTATGATAAAGGAGGAGGATATTCGCCGGCTCAAATGTACAGAAATGACAATGATTAGGTGGATGTGCAGTGCGTCCCTGCATGCAAGGTCTGGGCGGGGGTGGGGGCTGGGTTTACGATGGAAGAGTTGAGAGGTAGGATGGGACTGGAGTGTATTAATGCTGTGATGAGGAGAGGTAGATTGAGATGGTTTGGACATGTGGAGAGGATGGGGGATGATAATTGGGTGCAGAAGGTGAGAAGTGTTAATATTGGGGGTGGGGTTATGAGGGGTAGACCGAGAAAGACATGGGACGAAGTCATTAAGTGTGACCTCAGGGTTAAGGGACTGAACAGGGAGGCTGCAATAGATCGTGCAGCATGGAGAGCCGCCATTAGGTGACCAAGGCTGACACATGTAAGCATGTTGGAGCCTTTAAAAACAAATGAATAACCTTCATTAACACCTTCATTACATACCATTTTCTTAAGCCCTTTTAACCCAAGTGCTGTTTTTATGTATTTTTCAATTCAGCTTATGGCAGACCTGCTTCTTTCACCTCTGTTGCAGGACAAGTGTATTCAGACGGAAAGATAAATTCTATATTAGCTGGTAACCAAGAAGAGTCATTCCCACCTCACAGCTAAAGTTCATGGAGTTTCACACAGCCATGGCTTTTAGTTGCATCATATGAACACAGACAAATTGTAACTATCTTTCTTTCCCTCATTGACAGTTCATGTGTACCGTCCATGTAATTAGTTCCATCATATGAACACAAACAAGCTGTAACCATCTTTCCCTCACTGACAGTTCACCTGTACCGTCGACATGGAATACCTGACTGAGGAGTACCGTGCCGCCAGAGTCCTCCACCTCCCAGTGACGGTCCTTTATTCGCGTTTGAGGAGCCAGACCCACGAGCCGGCTGATGATCCACACATCGGAGAAATTGAGGTGTGTTATTTGGCATCTGTTTACATCAACTTACCCATTTACACCTATTTTCAGTACCATTTGTGCTTCTTTTATACATAATTTACATTTACTTACCCCCATTTAATTATTAGCATCTTCATTTACACCTAGTGACAGTATCTATCTATCTGTCTATTGCCAGACGCCTTAATTCCATAAGGGGTGGCCACAAACAAATCGCCTCCATGTTGCCCTGTCCCCCGCCATTTCACTGCCCTGCTCCCAACACCCCTCCCCCTCTCTGATATACCTCTCCCCTCCATCCCTTCATCTCATCCTTGGCATCCCCCTCCCTCTCCTCCTCACTCACATGCACTCTCCTCATCAGTCTCTCACTCTCCATCCTCTCCACATTAGAATATGACCAGTGGTGCTTGTGTTTTGTCCCAGGTCCATCAGAAAAGCATATACGCAACCCACCGCACTAAACTGATGATGTTTTGCTACAAAGAAGGACTGAGGCTCGTTGTCCACACCTTCAACTTGCTGCCCACCCAGTCCATCAGTGGCTTGTGGATGTCACCCCTGTGTCCAACCTTGGGTGAGGTTGTTCTTATTATTCCCCTTGTTCTTATCATTCCTGTTATTATTATTATTATTTATTATTATTATTATTGTTATGATGATGATGATGATGATTATTACTATTATTATTATTATTTAGTGGTGGGTGGGGGCGCTCACCATCCACCCAATCGATGTAGTGCTGCTCTCGGGTGTCTGCCCTTTCCTCTCCTCCATCCTTCTTTCCTTCCATCTTCTGTCTTTCCTTCGTTCTTTCCTCATCCTTCTGCCTATGGGTGACTTAACACTCCCTCTTCTATTTTTTTTTCCTTCATTCTTTCCTCTTCCTTCTGCCTGTGGGTGACTCTACACTGAGTGACAAGCCAAATGGTTTCCTGAACACCAGGAAACCATTTACTACGCTGGGTGGTAACCATATAACCAAATTTTTTGCGCCTGGTGGTTTAGTGGGTAATTATTGCACTCCAATCGGATTGAGCTGGTGAAGGTTTATATCCAAGGGATGGTTGGGGTTGATTGCTCATGTAATGCCACTCAGGGATGAGTGAGGCTGGTCACTCTCATCTTAAATGTCAGGACCAACAGCCTAGCCTCAGGCTCCTACGCTCCTCATGGGGCAATGTAGGATTCGATGATGGATGGATGGATTATTCTATCTATCTATCTATTGCCAGACGCCTCAATCCCGTTTGGGGTGGCCACAAACAAATCGCCTCCAAGTCGACCTGTCCCCCGCCATTTCACTGCCCTGCTCCCAGCTCACACCCCCCTCTCTCATATACCTCTCCACCCCATCCCTCCATCTCATCCTCGGCCTCCCCCTCCCTCTTCCCCCCTCCACCTCACTCACATACACTCTCTTCGTCAGTCTTTCACCCTCCATCCTCTCCACGTGGCCAAACCACCTCAGTGTGTTCCTCATAACGCTCCCTATCACATCCACATCAACACCACAACGTTCCTTTATATCCTCATTCGTCAGCCTATCTCTCCATGTGACTCCACAGGCTCCTCTTAAATAACTCATTTCCACTGCTCTCACTCTTGACTTGTGTCCTTCCAACAACGTCCAAGCTTCACTTCCATACGTTAGAGTTGGTATTACAATACTGTCATGTAGTAACTTTTTCACTTCCATGCTCACTTCCCTGTTCCTTATCACTGCTTTCAAAGAACCAGCAACCTTTCTTCCCTGCTGTACCCTTTCAAGCACTTCACCCTCCAAACCTCCATCCTTACTCATCACACTACCCAAGTACTTAAACGTACTCACATTTTCCAATTCCTCATCATCCAACCTCGCTGTCCATTCACTGACTTCACCTCTCTCAAAGACCATCACTTTACTCTTCCCTACAATCACCTTCAGATTCCGTTTCTTACACACTCTCCCAAACTCATCCACCAAGCCTTGCAGCTCCCCTTCGTCTTCACTCAACAACACAGTATCATCTGCAAACAACAGTACAGGGAGTTCCCAAACACTATCCTCTCTCACCAGGGCCACTCCAACATCCACTACCCTACCTTGTTCCTCTTTTATTACCCCATCCATGTACAGATTGAACAACGAAGGAGACATGACACATCCCTGTTTCAACCCAACTTTCAAAGAGAAAAATTCACTTAGTTCGCCATCCACACGCACTGCAGCCTTCGCACCATCGTACATACTCTTCACAGCATTCAACAACTTCCCATCTACTCCATATATTCTTAACACTTTCCACAATCCTTGTCTATCCACCCTGTCATATGCTTTCTCCAAATCCATGAAAGCCGCATACAACTTCTTTCCCTTCTCTAGAAACTTTTCCACTAAAGATCTAAGAATGAATATCTGATCTACACAACCTCTTCCCTTCCTAAAGCCTCCCTGTTCTTCTCCAACTAATTTCTCTGTTCTTTCTCTAACTCTGTCAATAAGTATCCTACCATACATTTTTCCTATTATACTAAGAAGACAAATGCCCCTGTGATTACCACACACTTCTTTTTCCCCTTTTCCTTTGTACAAGGGAATAATTATACCTGACTTCCAATCCTCCGGGACTCTACCTTCCTCCCAGGCTAATCTGCACATCTTCCACATCCATTCTACTACTATCTCTCCCCCATGCTTCAGCATTTCACCACACACTCCATCAATTCCTGGGGCTTTCCCAGATTTAACTTTCTTCATTGCTTCCACAACTTATTATTATTATTATTATTATTATTATTATTATCAGTATTCCCCCCTGGGGAAGGGGGGATAGAATACTTCCCCAGTATTCCCTGCTTGTCGTAAGAGGCGACTAAAAGGGACACTTTTATCTACATTCTCTTTGCTCTCTTTCTTTCCCTTGTACTTTGTCTGTCCAAACCCTCTGCATTTTACTTTCATTTAGTTAATTTCCTCTCTCCGCTGTCTGGTTCCTGCGAGTCACTGGCATTGGCTCCAGGGTAAAATATTTTTCTGCCTAAGAAATCGTGATGAACTCTGGTGACGAAGCAATGGCCCTCAGTCCCGTGCAGCCCTTAAGAGGGCAGGGGGTGCTAAGAATCCCACGGTGTAAAAATAAGTTTATACATCCAAAAAGAACCTTAAGAATAGGAAACTGGAATGTTCGAACTCTCAGTCAGTCTGGTAAAATGGAAGAACTTATATCAGTGTTCAAGGAATACAAGATGGATATTTGTGCTCCTACAGAAACGAGGTTGCTTGGAGTTGATAAAATGAATTTGGAAGACGGTATTACTATGTTAGTTTCTGGTAGGAGTGATGGAAATCATTACCAAGGAGTAGGCTTACTGCTAAGT
Source organism: Coenobita brevimanus (assembly GCF_032717465.1). Classification (NCBI taxonomy): domain Eukaryota; kingdom Metazoa; phylum Arthropoda; class Malacostraca; order Decapoda; family Coenobitidae; genus Coenobita; species Coenobita brevimanus. The sequence goes on from NC_136989.1 coordinate 4,701,625, forward strand.
AGAGATGCTTGTAAGGCAGTATGTGAGTTTGAACCAATTAATGAGCGCTTGCTTTATGCTCGTTTAAAATCTGACCATGGTAATATCAGTATGGTTGTAGGGTGCGCTCCGACAAATGAGACTGCTGATGAAATGAAGGATGACTTTTATGAGAAGCTGCAGGATGTAGTGAATAGAGTGGCAAGACATGATGTACTAGTTTGCATTGGTGATTTTAATGCGATTGTTGGCAGTAGTAGGAATGGCTTTGAAGATTGTATGGGTAAGGAGGGTGTTGGTATAAGAAACGAAAATGGGGTGCGACTTGGAAGCTTCTGTTTGGCAAATGACCTTATAATTGGTGGAACTATCTTTGAGCATAGAAAAATACATAAGACTACTTGGATTTCACCATGTGGTAAATATTGTAACCAGATTGACCACACTGCAATTAGCAGAAGGCATAGGAGTTATTTGCAAGATGTTTGCGTAAGGATGGGGGCAGATATAGGTAGTGATCATCAACTTGTTGTGTCAAAGAGTAAAATAAAACTTAAGAGAAACGTTAATGGTAATTGTACAGGAGGTAATAATTATGATTTTGATGAGCTGAGAAGTGATGAGAGCACGAGGGAAAAGTTTCGGTGGGAATGTAGGAACAGGTTTCTAGTCCTGCAGACTTTGATGGAATCTGAAGACAATGATATTAATCAAATGTGGAGAGAGGTAAAAGAGGTTTTGCATGAGAGTGCTAAGGTTACTATTAAGAAAAAGGGAAAAGCGAGAAGGAAAAAGTGGATGTCAGATGAAACATGGAATGCAATTCAGAAAAGGAAAGAGACTAAGTTAAGAAGTGAAGAACAACATGTTGATGGCCAGGTAGTTGAAGTACTTAGAGCAAAGTACTGGAGTTTACATTCTGAAGTAAAAAGACTCGTTAGACGTGATAAGAGGAGACTATATGATGAAAAGGCGACAGAGACAGAAATTAAATTAAGTAAAAATGACGGTCAGAGCACAAGAGCAGCGTATCAGGCCATAAAGGAGTTAACTGGGACTGAAAAGAGTAGGAAGGAAATACCTGTACGAGATAGAAATGGTAATTTGATGACTAAAGATTTGGATATAAAAGGGAGGTGGAAAGAACACTTTGAATCTGTTCTAATTAGACCAATCCCAGCTGAAGAGGACATTTTGCCAGCCGAGAGAGATTTGCAGATAGAAACAGGGGATATAACTTTGGAAGAGGTAGCAAAATCTATAAAGGAGTTAAAGAATTCTAAGGCCCCAGGAGAGGATGGAATATTCCCTGAAATGCTTAAGGTGGAAAATGACGAATTGATGAATGCGCTTTTGAAACTTTTTAATTATGGCTTGGGATAATGGTGGAATTCTAGAAGAGTGGAAAAATGGAGTGATTATAACAATACCAAAAAAGGGAGATTTAAGTGTGTGTGGCAATTGGAGGGGGATAACTTTGACACCTGTAGTTGCAAAAGTCTTTTCCAAAATCTTGTTGAACAGAATAGAGCCAGTAATTGATAAAATTTTAAGAGAAGAACAAGCGGGATTTAGAAAGGGTCGAGGTTGTAATGATCAGATTTTTACTGTAAGGCATCTAATGCAACAAGCTAATGAGATGAAAATGCCACTTAGTATGTGTTTTGTGGATTTTGAAAAGGCGTTTGATAGTGTTTCACGTGGAGCTATGTTGAAAATTATGAGATTCTATGGTATACCAGAAAAGTTTGTAAATATTATTAGAAGCCTGCATGAAGGTACTTTTTGTAAGGTAATGGTGGGCGGTTCTTTGAGTGATCCATTTCAAGTTAGGTCAGGAGTGATTCAAGGAGGAGTTCTTTCACCATTGTTATTTGTTTTGGTTATGGATTATGTTATGAAAAAGGTTGAAAGGAGAACAGGTGCAGGAATTAACTGGAAAGAAAATAAGAAGCTGATGGATTTGGACTATGCTGATGATATTGTACTGATTTGCGGAAGTATTTACGAGATGCAGAGGGTGCCTGATTGTCTGGTGGAGGAAGGAGAAAAAGTGGGATTGGTAATAAACTGTGGAAAGACTGAAATTATTAATATGAACGTGGAGAACCAAATCGATTGTGTAATTGGGAATAATGTGGTGAAGAATGTAGTAAACTTTAAATATCTGGGAACGATTGCATCATCTAATGGATCATTAAACAATGAAATTGAGGAGAGGATTAGACAGGCTTGGCGAGCTGTTGGAATGTTGAAATCTGTTTGGAATAATAATATGCTTTCGGTACATACTAAAGTGAAAATTTACAAGTCCATGGTTAGACCAATTTTAATTTACGGGCATGAGTCATGGTACAGTACAATTGCAACAGATCGGAAAGTATTAGGATTTGAGAATAAAATACTGAGAAGGATTCTTGAGGTAAAGTGGCAAGACAGAGTTACAAATGCAAGAGTAAGGGATATTACGAGAGTGGAACCAGTTAATGAATATGTGAGACTGTCTTGCTGGAAGTGGCTGGGGCACATATACAGAAAAGAAGGTAGTTTAATACACGATGTGCCAGAGTGGACTGCTGGAGGAAGAAGAGGTAGAGGTAGGCCGAGGGAAACCTGGTTGAGGACAATGAAAAAAGAAGCAGGAGAGGAGTGTTGGTGGGACCTGAAGGAGATGGCAAGAGACAAATATTGGTGGAGAGAGTTCATTGAGGCCCTATGCATCCCGTGGGGTGCCACAGGAAATGATTGATTGATTGATTCCATCCATCATGTAATCCTGTGTTGCCCCATGAGGAGCGTAGGAGCCCGGGGCTAGGCAAGTTGGTCCTGACATTTAAAATGAGAGCAACCAGCCTCACTCATCCCTGAGTGGCATTACATGAGCAATAGAACCCAACCACCCCTTGGATATAAACCTTCACCAGCTCAATCCGATTGGAGCGCTGTAATTACCCACTAAACCACCAGGCGCCATAATATGGTTATATGGTTACCACCCAGCGTAGTACATGGTTTCCTGGTGTACAGGAAACTATTAGCTATTATTATTATTGTTAATAATAATAATAATAATGATAATAACTATTGTTGGAAGGACACAAGTCAAGAGTGAGAGCAGTGGAAATGAGTTATTTAAGAGGAGCCTGTGGAGTCACGTGGAGAGACAGGCTGACGAATGAGGATATAAAGGATCGTTGTGGTGTGGATGTGGATGTGATAGGAAGCGTTATGAGGAACACACTGAGGTGGTTTGGCCACGTGGAGAGGATGGAGGGTGAAAGACTGACGAAGAGAGTGTATGTGAGTGAGGTGGAGGGGGGAAGAGGGAGGGGGAGGCCGAGGATGAGATGGAGGGATGGGGTGGGGAGGTACATGAGAGAGGGAGGTGTGAGTTGGGAGCAGGGCAGTGAAATGGCAAGGGACAGGGCGACATGGAGGCGATTTGTTTGTGGCCACCCTGAACGGGATTGAGGCATCTGGCAATAGACAGATAGATAATTATTATTATTATTATTATTTTTTGTATTACCATACCATTACTGTTATTATTTATTATTATTATTATTCCTATCATGATCTGTCTATCTGTCTATTACCAGACGCCTTAATTCCATTAGGGATGGCCACAAACAAATCGCCTCCATGTTGCGCTGTCCCATGCCATTTCACTGCCGTGCTCCCAGCTCACACCTCTTTCTCATATCTCTCCACTCCATCCATCCATCTCATCCTTGGCATCCCCCTCCCTCTCTCCCCGTCCACCTCACTCACATACACTCTCCTCATCAGTCTCTCACTCTCCATCCTCTCCACATGGCCAAACCACCTCAGTGTATTTCTCCTAATGCTTCCTATCACATCCATATTCACACCACAATGCTCCTTCACTTCCTCATTTGTCAGGCTGTCTGTCCATGTGACTCCACAGGCTCCTCTTAAATAACTCCTTTCCACTGCTCTCACTCTTGACTTGTGTCCCTCCAACAACGTCATTATTGTTATTTATTATTATTATCCATTCCATATTTCATCCTTCTTTCTCTCTTTCTTCTTACTTACCTTCCTCCCTTGTTTATCATTATCATCATCAGCAGCAGCAGTATCTTTGGCATCATTCTCTCTCTCTCTCTCTCTCTCTCTCTCTCTCTCTCTCTCTCTCTCTCACTACTACTACCACCACAACAATAAACACACACCCACATTATCACAGATGAAGGTACACCCAGAACATCTCTCTCTCTCTCTCTCTCTCTCTCTCTCTCTCTCTCTCTTTCTCTCTCTCTCTCTCTCTCTCTCTCTCTCTCTCACTACTACTACCACCCAGTGGCGTCACCAGGGGTCAGATTTTGGGGGGGCTGTAGCCCTGGTGTAGGTAGAAAGGGGGGGCGTGCGAAGCAAGCCTATGCAGCTGGGGGGTACGGGGGGGAGCTGTAAGCCCCCCCAGAAAATTTTTCGGAAATTGAGCAGTTTTAGGGGCATTTTTGAGGCCTATAGATGAAGAAAAAGTAAAATAAGGTCTCAGGCTATTAATAAGAAACTTATAGGACACATGAATACTGATGGGCCTACAAAATACCAGGTATCAGTAAGCCTTATGATATAATGTATACAAGGTAACTGTATAAAGCTTTTTTGCAGATAATAGTTTTTCTTCAATTGCTAGTATTATATGGTATCATAACGGTTTCTAAGTCTTACCATATTAAATTTGATAATTCAAATAAGCTCTTTATTCAATGTATATAGATATAATTGCCAAGATTTATCTTCCATTACCGGTACTGTGATAGGAAAACAAAAGTATTCACAAAAAAACAAAAAGTATAAAATAGATCTCGTGCCGGTTCTTCAGCAAGTATATCAAGGTTATCACTTGTGCTGGGCGGTGGCTAAAAAAATAATGAGAAAATATAATAAATATTATATATATATAGAGAGAGAGAGTTTTAGCCTACTTTCCCACTCTGTACGTTTAGGACAATATATTTGCAACAATGAGAAATAGCCTAGGCCTAGTCAATTTAAAAATAAATCAATAAAAAAAATCCTGGCCTAAGCTTCATAAAATGACTACTGAAATAGTTTGATATAGGGCTACTTACACATGTCTGAATGGGTTCAGCTTTGGGGTTATCTGGGGTTGCTTCTGGCACCTCATTCCCAATAACAGCCACTTTTTCTTGGCATTCATCTGAGTCATCTTTGGAGGTGCGGGTGAGAATTTCCTTATGTCACCCTGTCCCTGAGGATTTTTAAATGACCTTTTCATCACTTGAGTGGCTGCTGGCTGATATCCGCAAATGCAATAATGTAGAATAGCCTATAAAAGGGAAATGACATTCAGTTCTGACAGTCGAATGTCGACTAAGTACTGCTGACTCTTTGTATAGAGTACAGGCTAGATCTCATATATGTAAAAACAAAAATGAACAGGTAAAGTGAGGTGGCTAGCAATATACCGGAACGTAGTAACGTCTATACAGCCACTGAAACCAATACATTCAAATAAAACCGAAAACAACACAGGATTTAGCCACAGTTCACGGACACTTCTCAATGTAAACAAACATTCCGAGTTCCGATACTCTGAACATTCGAATTTGTGAAAAATTGCATAGATCAGATATTTTAGACTGCATAATCCAATTTTAAAGCTCCGTGATTAATATATACCATATTATATATTGTAAATATATAATAAGTCTGATAAATGTAATACAATCTTGCATTCTTTGTTCAATAAGTATATTTCAAAGAAAACCAAGCTTGGAAAAGTATATGGGAAACTAACTATTATGATTTGAGTCATAGGTTTACGTAAATTGTGAATAACTAATCACATTATATAGCTATAAATAATATTATATTAAACTAATATGGATGCACGAATAAAAGTGGATTGGCGGTAGGGGGGGGAAAGCTAGGTGGGTCAATGCCGAGCTGCAAGCATACTATGTAAGCTGGTGATTTTTTATTATTATTATTTTGGGGGTCTGCAATTTTGGGGAGGCTGAGTCCTTGATTTGGGGGGGCTAAACCCCCCCTAGCCCTCCCCCTGGTGATGCCACTGCTTCTATATCCCGTCCTAGTATATCTTTCCCAGCGACCCACGGGGGTCAGCATCACTGCTCGTGCATTTTGCCTGTTGTATAAGCTACTCGTTCATTCGCCCTTATCTTACCTAACATGGCATCCCTCTCTCCTTTCTCCCCAGAATTACTTCGACCTCATGAAGTGGCTCAAAACCAAGCCATGCGTTTCTTTCTTCACTGTCCTTGGTCGCCTAAGTAGTGCGCATGCTCACTGAACTCAGTTTGCGTCCTGTTACCGATCGCTTTAATGTGCTCGGTGTCAGCTTCACACAGTGTCTGATCATATTTAATGTCTGATCACATTTCCGTCCCCTGCCCATCGCTTTTCTTCCCCGCTGATTGCTGTTCTCTCTCTGATGCCACTCATCTTGAGCGAATTCGGCGCACTCGTGTCCCCAGAATGGCCCCCTGGCTCTTCTCCCCAGTGCTCAGACAGATATCCCTCCAGTATCCATGCTGAACTTGTCATACCCCCTCTTGTTGACACTCTTCTCCCTTTGTGGACAATTACAATTCCTGCTGTTCTTTATACGCCTTTTGCCACTGCTGCTGACCGTCTACCTATCTCTCCTCAATTCTCCGTCACTGAAACACTCAGTAGCTTGTACCTACCCTACTCATCCCGTTCACCTTTATACTGTTATATTGACGGTTCTGTCCTCGCTAAAGACGGAGGTGTATGCCTCGCCTTTACTAATTCTGCTTCTCCCATATTCTCCACCTCCCACCATCTTCCCAGCTGGACTCGTTGTACCCAGTGTGAAGCGTCTGTTCTCATCTTTGCCGTTGACTTCCTTCTCTCTCAAAACATCTCAGGCCTAATTATCGGCGATTCCCAAACAGCCCTCGGCCTTCTTCGCGACTTTCCCCCGCCCCATTCGGCTTCCCTTTTCCTTTTCTTCTCTCCCCTTACTGCCATCCCCATCAGGCTCATGACCTCTATCTCAAGCTCTCTTCTGTTTGGATTCCAGTCCATGTTGATCACACCCGGCTCGATCAGGTTGATTTTTCTGGGTTCGCCTGCAATCTCCTTCTCCTTGCCCTCAGGCTCCCAGTGCCCAAGGCAACTGGCAAGCAAATCTTGAATAGGCTAGTTGGGGCCGAGACCTGCGTACTGATTCTTTCATTCAATATATTACCACTATGCTGGGAGTCGAACCCGGGACTCTCACCCTCTTCTTGCCCACAGTGGGGGTGGAGGAGCACTAGTTGCAAGACTGTGACAATGTGAGTTACATGACTGTGACAATGTGAGATAACTTTTACCTGATCGTCGAGAAGTAGATTGCTGCCTGGCTCTCACCTGAGAATCCCGGTGTCGTATGCACGGAGTGACTTATGCTGAAAGTCACCGTTCCGCTCAGTGCGCATGCGCCGAGTGGCCGTTTAGCTTCTATTTTGAAAGTATCTGCATCTTATCTCAAATTTTGTGCCATTTATCAACAACACTGTATGAAATACATGTGTCAGGAAGATAGTTGGATGTCTCATCGACCTGTAGGTAACTATAGGTCGATATTTGGATATATATAAATAAAGATATATATGTATGTTACAGGCAGATTGTGAAATGAGTCGTTTCGTGAATTACGATTAGTCTAGTTTAGGTTTATTTAGGTTAGGTTGATCTAGGATATGGTTAGGTTAAGGTTAGGTTAGCTTTGGTTAGGTTTGGTTAATTTAGGCTTAATAAAGAAGGGAACCGTAACTTCCAGCATAAAGTCACTCCGTGCATATGACACCGGGTTCAATTCTCGGCATAGTGGTAATATACTGAATGAAAGAACCAGTACGCAGGTCTTGGTCCTATCAAGCCTATTCAAGATTTGCTTGCCAGTTGTCTTGGGCACGGGGTGCCTGAGGGCAAGGAGAAGGAGATTGCAGGCGAACCCAGAAAGATCAACCTGATCGAGCCGGGTGTGATCAACATGGACTGGAATCCAAACAGAAGAGAGCCTAAGATCGAGGGCGTGAGCCTGATGGAGATGGGAGTAAGGGGAGAGAAGAAAAGGGCCAAGCAGCCCTAGCGGAATTCGTTAGGTTAAATTAACATACGTAATTTTTTTTCTGGGAAACACATTGAGCGTATTATTGAGAAAAAACAATGGTTAGCTTTGAAACGACGGGGAGAGCGTCGTTCCTGGCTGAGGGCTCCTGGTGGTGAGACGAGTACGCATACAGAACGGAAATATGAGGCCGGGAGGTAGGTATGGAAGCTGATTGGAAGGGAGGAAGGCAGGATTGGTGGGAGATAGGTAGACGGGTAGGCTGGGAGGCAGGCAGCAGGGTAAGTAAGTAGGTGGGTAAGTAAATGGTAAGGCAGGGAAGTAGGTAAGTAGACAGGCAAGGGTAAAAAAAAAAAAAAAGAAGAAGAAAGGTGTCCGCGGGTGAAGGGTTAAAGACATCTAGTAGTAATAATTAAACTTTTCTGTCATCATAACTGAGTAGAAACGAAGAACAGGCAAAGTAAACACAGTACCAGGATAGTGATATCGTTGTTCCCTTGACTGGTTTTATTTCTACGGTTCAGTTCACAAATATTGTAAGGGCTAGACTGTATGTTAATTTTCTCATTCGGATTTTATTTTGTATGTAATTATTGTATGTGTATATTTATATATAAATATAGATATAAATGTATGTGTGCATATGTTAAAAAAAAGTTGTTACTCACTTTTCATGCTTCATTTGTCCAAATCTTCATTTGAGGTTACTGAGATAAAGTTCAAACTCTTTGTAAAATTTTTGGAAGTCTCATTGCTGTGTTGTTTGGGGTATTGAGGCCTCATTCTGCCCCTATATAAGAGGATAGGTAAGGCATTCTGTTTTATAAGTAATATAAGGTTAAAAAAAAAATAAAAAAATAAAAAAAAGATAAAAATAAAATTACAAAAAAATAATAAAATTAAAATTATTATATATATATGTACGTGTGCATGAAAGTGTGTATGTTCATATGCATGGATGTGTGTATGTATGTATGTATGTATATATATATGTTCATATATATATGTATATATGTGTAAATATATATACATGTATATAATTGCCTTAATGACCAGGGGCTCCGGCCTCAATGGTCGATAGGAAAAAAAAAAAAAAAAAAAAAAAAAAAAACATTCTCTTCGGACTTTGATGCATGGTCGTGAAGAGGGTAGACGTGTTTTTCGCTGCGCTCTTCTCTAGTATTCAGGGCTGCCTCACCGGCATTAGCTTCTTTTTTTTCACCCTTCTGGTGACGCTTAGGTTTAGCTAGTACTCAGTTACCTCCCCTCCCTGTTAGTCTTGAACAGTAGGTGTCTGTTCAAATAAACTGAGTTTACCTTTGCTTATCGCCCACGGAGGGTCCCCCCCACTGATCGCTCTGGGGCGTGAAGAAACACGGTCGGGCCTCCCTGGAGTGGTTTGAGAGGGCAACCTCAGACTTAGGTGTGTGGTCCCCGGTTGTTTGTCCCTTGCTTGTTTTCTCTCCTTCTTCCCACTTCCCCCGCTAGGGGGGAGTGGTACTATGGAGGACGCCCCTACTGCCTCCCCCCCCCCTCAGGGGGGGAGGTAGTCCTGACCGACCCCCGACTTCTACACGGACTGACAACCCCCAGACAGAACGGCCCCAGACTCGTTTGCCCCGTGATGTTCCTGTAAATAATGTGGAATATGTGATCATCACTGCTCTAGGTTCCACTTCCTTGAGCAGTCTCAATCCCTTCATGATCAAGAAGGTTATTGATGGCTGTGCTGGGGAGGTGGAACAAGTCAAAAAACTTGGGAACGGAGACCTCCTCATAAAAACTTGTACCTCATCTCAAATTAAGGACTTGTTGAAGCTGCGCAAGTTTCATTGCTATGATGTCGAAACCAAGATCCCAACATCCATGAATTCCTGCAAGGGGGTTATCACTTGCAGGGATCTCATGGTGATGAGTGAGGAAGAGATCATAGATGAACTTGCTCAGCAAGATGTCATTGATGCTAAATTTATCACCAGATACTCGGAAGGTGTCAGGACGAAGACAGCAACCATTGTTTTGACTTTCGGTAAAGTGTCACTGCCTAGCCAAGTAAAAATCTGTTATGAAATTGTTCATGTGCGGCCATATATTCCCAACCCTTTCCGTTGCTTGAAATGCCAGATGTATGGGCATGGTTCAAAGACTTGTCGGGCTTCCCAGCCAGTGTGTGGCAAGTGTGCAAGCCAGGGTCATGATGCGGAACATTGCACATCCGAGACGGTCTGTTGCTTCCACTGCAAGGGCGCTCACTCCACTTCCTCTAGGGATTGTCCCAAGTGGAAGGAGGAGAAGGAGGTCTGCACAGTGAAGGCAACGGAGGGCATTTCCTACTACGAAGCTAGAAAAAAGGTGAAGGAGTTGCATGCAACTCCCATGCCGAATAGGTCCTATGCTTCGGCGGTAATGTCCCGTCCTGTGATGTGCTCTGTAGAGATGCAGACTGATCCTGTCCTTCTCCCTCCTGCCACTCACAGTACATCTCCATCTCGACCTCCTGTCCTCTCCAACTCTCTCACTGACATCCCTAAGGCTTCAACGTACTCTCAGGCTGCTGCTGCCTCTCCATCAGTACTGTATAAATCGAAACCCGACAAGTCTAGTAAAAGTAACATGACCACCCTCACAAAGTCTCGTCCTCACGTTCTTCCAGTTCCCACTCCAGCGAGGGAGAGGAAGGTTAGCTCTTCCTCGGGAGGGTCAGGGAACCTCGTAATTGACGATAATATGGAGGTTTCCGTGAACAAGCACCGGGATAGGTCCCCCGGTAGTCGCTCGCCTGCCGGCGGGAAACAAAAAAAGACAAAGCACACTGGCCCCCAACGAAAGTCTTAAACCGTCGCTTTCACTGTATTACAGTGGAATTGTAGAGGTATTGGGAATAAGTTACACAATATAGAAATCTTGCTTTCTATACACAGGCCAGACGTTGTTTGTTTACAGGAGACGCGTGTCACGGGGTTTTTATAATATCACGGTATTTTTGAAATAAATGGTTAAATATTATTTAATTTGATAATAATATTCAATAATATTGAAGAGCAAAGACAATGATTGTCTTGCTACATCAAGCAACGATTACTTTACGCTGACTTGCTAAGATTCTCAAGAACGAGAATTTATAAACTTTCTCAACAGTACGCAGCAGAGACTAATTACTCACAATTGCTGAATTACTGTACTGTTAGCCTCTGGAGAAAGTTACATCACCCCTGACAATAAATAACTAATACTAATAATAATAACATCAGGTTCTTGCTGATGCTTAACTCCTATGGCACAACGGATTTTACGTTAATACAACAAGACTGGTCTAAGTACCAGTTATGAAAGCAAACGTTTATGCAAGCTAGGAGCTATATGGAAAATAAGCTTAATTATGGAAAAATGAAACAAGATTTTTACTTTACATTAAGCTCGAGAAAGGAACTGTTAAATTTATTAATTACAAAAAATAAATTTAACGTTACATTTCAAATCAAATCAATGAGACGCACTCGCTCACTCACTCACGCAATAGCTAAATACTTACGCCTAGGGAAAAACACCTTAATTAACTCTTATAACTAGAAAATACACAAAAGAAATACTATAGTCGATGAATGCTGCGTATCACCAGATGGGTGAGAAGACTGGACTAACTGTGAAGTGGAGTTTGGGTACTAGCTGACCTCTCACACTGCGGCACAGGTCCTTCCTCCGTCACATCAATCACAAGACTGACTAAGTCGTGGGAAAGCGGAGCACTCGGCCGCATTTTTTAACGGTCGAATGAGGAAGCAGAGGCGAACAATAAAAAAACAATAGTATCGCTCAGTACAGCACTTAGTGACGTGCATTAAATCGGTCACTCTTTGAAAACGGTGACGAATTATTTGAAAAGTATACTCCGATAATGGAGGGAGAAACGGTTAGCTGAGCGATACACAGTGAGTTTTCCACTAATAGTTCGTGGTTTCTCACAAAAAGGAAATGTCGCGAATTGATTCGTGACATTACGCCCTTGAAAATTAAATCTTTCTTCCTTCAGAAGAAAGATTTCAATATACATACATATACATCCTAACTCAGTCACACAAGATTCACACTGTGGTGTGTGTGCTATCCTGCTACAGGAGTATGTCGCAGTCGCCAGTGAGCGAAAAAACCTCGTATTTACGTTAATAGAAACAAGCTTGAGGGAAAAACTCCGTGACGACTGTGAAAATCCTGTACTCAGGTCAAACTGAGCGAAAGTTCGCTACATTTACATTAACAACTAATTGTTATGTAGTGTAGTGTATGTAATACACGGTGTAGGTGTGACAGTTGTAGTGTAACTGTACCTACGTGTAAAATGACACAGTAATACAAATTTATAGTAAAATAATGATGACGAAGCAGAAGAGAAGGGGCGGCAGCATGCAACAGGAACGGCCAGCTGATCTGCACGGCAATGCTGCACCCACCAGCTACCCCTGCGAAAAGAATAAGGTGGAGCATCAAAACTGTTATTTCTCTCTCTCTCTCTCTCTCTCTGCCTAGCAATCAGTACTTGTCATTATTAACCAGGAAACGTAATTCTTGAATTCACAAATTGCTTAGAACCCTTATAGCTTACTGGTTAACGCTTTCATTATTAACCAGGAAACGTGCCAGTTCTTGAATTCACAAATTGCTTAGAACGGGCAGTTTACTGGTTAACCTAACATTATTAACCAGGAAACGTGCCAGTTCTTGAATTCACAAATTGCTTAGAACGGGCAGTTTACTGGTTAACCTAACTCTACACTTACGAGTAATACAGGAAGCTGAAAATCGCTACGCAATCTCGGGCAGGTCACGTTTTAACACCCACCGTCGGTGTGAACACTCATGTGGGTAATGTGCATTCTCCGGGAATCCTCAGAGAGGCCCACAGCTCGAGACATTCCACAAGGTAATTCATACACAGCCTCGGACTGTCTGCAAGGTTCTCAAACTTCCCCCTTAACTTATGGTATACATGTATGTACAAGCCCTGGATATACTGTGTCCTGTAGGGCCAACGAGTGAGACGTCTGGTCTACACTTTTAACTGGGAACCAGGCTCGTCCTTGGATTACTCAAATCGCTTAGGATGCCTATTACGGAACCCAACATACAACAGTTGCTCGTTAGTAAGCAGCTAGTAGGTGAGACATCAGGTCTACACCCACATTACCACTATCCTGTCTCTCAACTGACTCAGAGATTACAGGTGTGGTTAGAAACGGCACAGGAAGGGCATGTCCCTGATTAGTGGTGTTACTTTGACACACACTGCAGGAACGGACAAAACTATCTATGTCCCGTCCCATTCCTGGCCAGAAAAAGTCAGCTCGGATACGGCCCTGGGTCTTCCTTTTGCCCATGTGACCTCCTGAGGCTGAACAATGACCCCATTGTAACACTGCTAGGCGGTACTTGGTGGGAACGACAAACTGCAATCGAACCTCGCCCTCGGGTGTTCGTGACTCACGGTAGAGCCGTCCTTGTTTGCGAAGGAACTTGGCTCGACCTCCCCGTGAATACTTAATCACTCGACCCTTTTGTTTGTTCCGCACGGCAGCAAGTGTCGGGTCAGAATGTTGTTCTTGTACAACAAGTTGACTACACATCAGATCTTGCGGCGATTCAATGATCACTGGGGTGACACAGTCTGGAGCCTCAGTCATGGCTCGTGTTACCGCAGCAGCCGAAGTCTGAGTAGCGTCATCGGAGCAACTATCCTTGACTCCATTAATATTGCCTACTATAAAGTCAAATAGAGGCTCTGGCATGACAACCGCAAGTGTCGTACCAGTATAAAATGGAGATGCCACCTGGATACATGCCTCAGGGAACAATCTCACTGATCCATCAATAAGCTTTGCATGGATCTGTCGACCTGTATACTGCTCAGGCCGAACTAAACTCTGCTTAACAGAGCAACCTGAGGAACCATTGTCTCTCAGGACCTTCACGGGAATGCCTCCCACAAACCCTGGCTGTACAAGGAAGGTACTGTCACCTGTGGGAGGGCCTGTGGAGGAAGCAGCTAGCCACTCATAAGGCTGCTGAATTGATGTGGCAAACATTGTGCCTTGTGAGTTATAAGATGGAACATTGGCCATCTGTGGAGGGGGGTTCACTGTCACTGTGGGACTAGTGAACTGTGGGGAAGTACCCACACTGGTAGGGACGTGACCACCAGGCTGCTGCTGAGGAATGAAGGCTGCATTAGCTTCCTGCCTCTTTTGAGCTGGTGGTGAAAAAGTTTGTCCCGACGGTCGGTTGCGTGGCTGATACTGCTGTTGGTTAGGGTACTTGTTGTACCTCTTCCACTCAGGTTTCTGAGTGTTTTGCCCCTGGTCCTTCCACTGCGGTTTTGGACCTTGGCCATTATTCTGAGAATGGCCTTGTTGCTGGGGTTCAGTCTGAGACGGCTTCCCAGACTTGGCAGTATCTTTTCTGCTCCAGGTGTTTTGCTTACGAGCTTGATACCCGTATGCAGTAAAGAATGCGTCAGCCTTCTCTACCATTTGGCTGGCATCTTTCACCTGGCAGATCTTAAGCTGTGCTATGAGCTCAGCAGGCCACGACCTCTCTAGCTGTGTACGCAGCATAAGGTCAATTATCCCCTCACGCGTGGAAGGAGCTTCATCTTTCTCCATCCACTCATTTAAGTAAGCTGTGAGACGATCAAGGAACTGAACAGCTGTCTCCTTGTCTTGGAGACGAGCTCGCATGAACTGAACTTTGGCGTCGTCTACTGTGAGACCATACGCCTTAATGAGTGCAGCTTTCATCATCTCATATGTGAGATTGTCTCCACGAATTCTGTGGAGAATATCGAGGGCAGGGCCCTCAAATAGGCTAAGAAACTGAAGCCGCTTAGCTGCATCATCGAGCTGGTAAAGCTGAGCCATGTCTTCAAATCGAGCTATGTATGGCTCGATTCGCTCGCCATCTTTGTATGGGGGAAGCTTGATGTGTGGGGTCGCCATAACATGTGCAGGGAGAGCGCTCGTGGAGCTTGAACCAACTGCACCAGATGTGTCTGAAGCCAAGGAATCTCGCTTGAGCTTCAGCACTTCAAGTTCATGTTTCTCGCGTGCTTCACGTTCGGCACGTTCATATTCACGTTGTTCCCGCACGTGTTCTAAGTCGAGTTCGCGCTGTTTTTGCTCGTGTTCACGCTGTTCTCGCTCGTACTCGCGCTCCTTTTCGCGTTCCTCACGCTGTTCTCGCTCGTATTCGCGCTGAATCCTACGCTCTTCACGAGCATCTTTCTCACGTTCTTGCTCGTAATTGAACCGTGAGAGAACGTAACTCTGTATTTTCTCTGGGTCTGTGAGACCCATATCTTTGGCTTCCTGTACAAATACGGTGGTAGCCATGTCGCTAACTCAATCTAAATAACTAGCGACTCAGTACTGATTGCTGCTTCGCAAACGAATGCTAATAACCACAAGTAAAGAGTACAGACACAAGCTAGTGGTGACCAGTCTTATCCAGTTAACTGGCAAAGAATAAATCAAAAGTGTAAATGACTGGGAAGACTCAATAATAAACACAATGGGTACGGCGACTTCCCAGAAGCGAATAAAATCGTCTGGCGTTACCAAAATAAACTAGAGTTAAGTACTCTATGGATTGATAAAGCAAAATTCACTTGCTAAACACCAGTAAGCTTGTGTCTATAAACTTTAATGATAAATACCTAAATATGAATGAGTGAGCACTATCTCGTGAATAGCTTTAGAGCTAGGAGTTAATATCCTGGAATGAGGTCGCCAATTGTCACGGGGTTTTTATATATCACGGTATTTTTGAAATAAATGGTTAAATATTATTTAATTTGATAATAATATTCAATAATATTGAAGAGCAAAGACAATGATTGTCTTGCTACATCAAGCAACGATTACTTTACGCTGACTTGCTAAGATTCTCAAGAACGAGAATTTATAAACTTTCTCAACAGTACGCAGCAGAGACTAATTACTCACAATTGCTGAATTACTGTACTGTTAGCCTCTGGAGAAAGTTACATCACCCCTGACAATAAATAACTAATACTAATAATAATAACATCAGGTTCTTGCTGATGCTTAACTCCTATGGCACAACGGATTTTACGTTAATACAACAAGACTGGTCTAAGTACCAGTTATGAAAGCAAACGTTTATGCAAGCTAGGAGCTATATGGAAAATAAGCTTAATTATGGAAAAATGAAACAAGATTTTTACTTTACATTAAGCTCGAGAAAGGAACTGTTAAATTTATTAATTACAAAAAAATAAATTTAACGTTACATTTCAAATCAAATCAATGAGACGCACTCGCTCACTCACTCACGCAATAGCTAAATACTTACGCCTAGGGAAAAACACCTTAATTAACTCTTATAACTAGAAAATACACAAAAGAAATACTATAGTCGATGAATGCTGCGTATCACCAGATGGGTGAGAAGACTGGACTAACTGTGAAGTGGAGTTTGGGTACTAGCTGACCTCTCACACTGCGGCACAGGTCCTTCCTCCGTCACATCAATCACAAGACTGACTAAGTCGTGGGAAAGCGGAGCACTCGGCCGCATTTTTTTAACGGTCGAATGAGGAAGCAGAGGCGAACAATAAAAAAACAATAGTATCGCTCAGTACAGCACTTAGTGACGTGCATTAAATCGGTCACTCTTTGAAAACGGTGACGAATTATTTGAAAAGTATACTCCGATAATGGAGGGAGAAACGGTTAGCTGAGCGATACACAGTGAGTTTTCCACTAATAGTTCGTGGTTTCTCACAAAAAGGAAATGTCGCGAATTGATTCGTGACAACGCGCCTGGAGGATCACCCTGATCCTCCACAGTTCAAACACTACCACTCGTATAGAAGATATGAAGGTCACGGAGTAGCCATATACACACACAAATCACACCCACAAACGGAAGTGATTCTAAATTCTACTCTGGAAGCGGTCGCGTGCAGAGTAAAATTTAATAACACGTATCTGTCTATTTGCTCTCTGTACTGTCCTCCACATGGCCCCATTGATAGTGATGCTTTAAATTCACTAGTGGAACATCTGCCTGGGAATAAGTTAGTGTTGGGCGATTTTAACGCCCATCACTATCAATGGGGTAGCTTGAGGATTGATGGTCGTGGGGAGCAAGTAGCCGACCTAATACTACAGTCCAACCTCTGTCTTCTGAACGATGGTAGAGCGACTCGTGTAGATGATCGTACTGGTAACTTTTCGGCCATTGACTTATCTTTGGCCTCCCCTGGTATACATCAAGATCTCTCATGGGATCCTTACGACGACTCCTTGGGAAGTGATCATTTACCCATCTGTCTTTCTTATACACGCGACATCATTTCGGACCCTCCACCTCCAAAATTTAACTATAAGAAAGCAGATTGGGGATCCTTCTCAAGGATCGCCAATTTAGATATATCTGGGGAGACCATAGATGTTAAGGTCGAAAATATAACCCAATCCATATTACACGCAGCTGAGGCTGCTATTCCCAAGACTTCTACAGTTCATGCGAAGCATAGAGCACATTGGTGGACGCCGGATTGCCGACAAGCATTAAGAAAACGCAATAGGAGATACAGGATTTTTGATAGTCAGCCCACTGAGGAAAATTTTATTGCATACAAACAGGCACGGGCTGAGGCAAGGAGAATAATAAGAAGGGCCAAACGTGACTCCTGGCGGTCCTTTGTGTCCACGGTGACTCGTACAACACCATTACGTAAAGTCTGGTCCACTATAAGAATATTAAATAATAAAGGCCCATACTTCCCTGTCACCACCTTGCAGGTTAATAATAACATCTATGACGAGCCCGTGGACGTTGCTAACATCCTCGCCAGGAGTTTTTCTCATGTAAGTAGCTCAGCCAATTATGACCCGCGTTTCCAACATCATAAACGCACGGCTGAGCTACAGATATTAGACTTTGCCACAGAAGACGTAGACTCCCCGTACAACCAAGAGTTTACGCTAGATGAACTGCTCCTTGCCCTTAAATCCTGTAAAGACACCAGCCCTGGACCAGACACCATCACGTACGGTATGATCCAGCATCTTAATCAGGACAACCTGATTAAGATGTTAGCATTGTACAATGAGATTTGGGCGTCTCGAACGTTCCCAAACTCATGGCACTTTGCGCACGTCATACCGATACCCAAAGAGGCTGGTCGTCTTATGAATCCCACTTCATTTCGTCCTATTGTGTTGACTTCTTGTCTATGTAAGGTCATGGAACGTATGGTTAACAATAGGCTTCTTTTTGTTTTAGAGTCGAAGAATTTGTTAAATGATCAACAATGTGGCTTCCGTAAATACAGAAGTTCACTAGATCATTTAATGAATTTGGAGCATTGTATTGCAGAGGCATTTGCCAATAAAGAATTCATGATAGGGGTGTTCTTGGACATCCATAAAGCCTATGACATGACCTGGCGACACGGTATACTAATGAAGCTCTATGCTTATGGTTTAAGAGGAAATTTGCCTGTTTTTATTTCAAATTTCTTAAGGGACAGAACTTTCTCTGTCAAATTGCCCCGTAACGTAACATCGGATATATTTATCCAGGAAAACGGGGTGCCGCAGGGAAGTGTGCTTAGTCCTACTTTATTTAGTATTATGATCAATGATATTCTGTCATCAGCTCCCATCCCGAGGAATCTTAAATACTCACTCTACGCTGACGATTGTGCAATATGGCACTCTTCCCGTAATGCACAATTTTCGGCTGGGCGGATTCAAGCAGCCCTTGACTCCGTCCACCAATGGGCCTTGCAGTGGGGATTTAAGTTTTCCGTCCGTAAGTGTGCCGCTATAGTTTTCACTAATCGTAACGTACCTAATTTGTGCTTAACTTTGGATAATCAGGCGGTACCTTTTCAAAATTCTGTAAAATTTTTAGGAATACATTTTGATCGTAGAATGAATTTTAAACTTCACGTTAATACTTTGCTTGCTCGTTGTGATAAACCGTTAAATGTCCTCAAGTACCTAGCGGGTACTACCTGGGGTGCCGACAGAAAATCTTTATTAATGGTGTATAAGTCCCTTATTCGATCGAAGCTAGACTATGGCGCACAGGTGTATGGCTCGGCATCTGATGCCACGCTGAAAGGATTGGATGTGTTGCAGAATAAATGTTTGCGAATGTGTCTTGGAGCTGTCCGGTGTACCCGTGTAGCTCGTATGGAAGTGGAGGCGAATGTGCCTCCCCTCCGTATTCGCCGTGACCACCTGGCCTTGTCCTATGGACTAAGTACATTAAGGAAGAGTAATATCGGCAATGTGGCCTGTACCCCCCTGCGTCAATACCACCACCTTCTGCGGGGGGTGCGTCGGCCACTTGCCGCTCGCCTCCACTTACTGACTCAGGAGCTTGATGTGGACCCCAGTGACTGTGACAAGTTGGTGCTTAAAAATATAGCGCCTTGGGAGCCACCCGGCTTTACAGTCGATGTTACATGGCTCCCAGCACCAAAGGCCAAGGCGCCGGAGGCGGAGGTCCACCACTTGTTTCGTAACATCATTGTTCGTCACTTGGGGTCCCATCAATTGTACACCGACGGCTCCAAGTCGAGTGAATGTGTGGGTGCAAGTGTGTGGTCGACTGAATGTGCCCTCAGGTATCGGTTGCCGACTCATACATCTGTGTTTACTTCAGAACTCTTTGCTATTGACAAAGCCATAGACTATGCTCTCAATTCTAGGCATGACTCATTTGTCATATTTTCAGATTCAAAATCAGCCCTTCAGGCAATTGCATCTTGCACTACGGACTCTCACGAGATCCAGGGCCGCATCGTTAATAAGTTGCATTCATGCAACAAGTCATTCACGCTGATCTGGGTGCCTGGTCATTGTCGTATCTACGGCAATGAGCAGGCTGACTTACTTGCAAAGTCGGCTGTAGAGCTCGAGGAGACTTGGGACGTTCCTCGTGATCTACGGTCGAGTCTCTCTCGGAGAGAATTCAATAAATCTTCTGTGGCAAGGTCAATGGACCAGACTAAATATTCCAACTTGTAAGTCGTACCTGGGCGACTTGGACACTGCCAACCGTCCCAGTCACGTAGAAGAAAAAGTGTTGGCACGGTTACGGCTTAATGCCACCATTTTAACCCACATAAAACCATATATGGAAAGACGCTTCCCACCGCACTGTGACATCTGTAATGCGGTGTTATCTATCAGTCATATCATCCTGCGCTGTCGGCGATTTATTCGTGAACGTGCTTCACTTATAAATTACTGCGGCGCAGTAGACGTCCCCTTCACCCTTTCCACCATCCTGGGTGATGGGGACATTGTTATGACTGATAAATTGATGGCTTTCTTGAGAGAGACCGGACTGATCAGAGTGATGTGACTTTTTTACTGTGTGGTTATGGTTTTTATGAACGGTAAATATGTATATATTGTAATATTAATTAGGGTTGACAGTTGACATATTTTAAATAGTTCCTCCTCCCACCGATCTATTTCTAATATAGATGTCCCCTACATTAAGCCAAGTTCCTCGCCTGACAGTCACCAGCTGATGAGTGCAAGTGTGCAATATAGGAAGGTATTGGGCACTTGCAGTCGATGGTGGTCTGCTGGGCGAGGTTCTTCACTTTTTGTACAAATTATGTAAATACATTATATTATCTTGCTTAAGTTATTCTAATTAGGGACGACAGCTGACGTATATGGAAATGTTCCTGACTCGTCTGGTTCCCTTTCATATATTGATGTCCCCTATATTAGGTTGTGCCTCGACTGACAGTCACCAGGTGATGAGTGCAGGTATGTAATGTAGAAAGGCATTACATATCTGCAGTCGATGGTGTTCTGTTAGTCGAGGTATTTTTACCATTAGTGTAGGTCTAGCTATTTGTCTCTGTAGGATTTAGTATAGGTTAGCGATTTGTCTGTTAGGTGATTAGTTTTAGGGTCTTTAGATTAGTTTTACTTTATAAGTAATATAAGGTAAAAATATATAAAATAAACAAAAAAATAATAAAAATAAAAAAAAAAAAAATAAAAAAAATAAAAATTTTTATATATATATATGTTCGTGTGATTGATAGTGTGTCTGTATGTTTGCTTGTTAGTGTGTGTGTGTGTGTGTGTGTGTGTGTGTGTGTGTGTGTATGTATGTATATATATATGTTTGTATATATATGTATATATGTTGTAAATATATATACATATATATATATATATATATATATATATATATATAAATATATATATATATATAAATGGCCTTAATAACCCGGGGCTTCGGCCCCAATGGTTGATTGGCCAAAAAAAAAAAAAAAAAAAAAAAACATTCTCGTCGACTTTGATGAATGGTCGTGGAGAGTGTAGACGTGTTTTTCGCTGCGCTCTTCTTTAGTTTTCAGGGCTGCCACACCGGGATTAGCTTTTTTTTTTTTTTTTTCACCCTTCTGGTGACGCTTAGGTTTAGCTAGTAGTCATTTACCTCCCCTCCCAGTTAGTCTTGAACAGTAAGTGTCTGTTCCAATAAACTGAGTTTACCTTTGCTTATCGCCCACGGAGGGTCCCCCCCACTGATCGCTCTGGGGCGTGAAGAAACACGGTCGGGCCTCCCTGGAGTGGTTTGAGAGGGCAACCTCAGACTTAGGTGTGTGGTCCCCGGTTGTTTGTCCCTTGGTTGTTTTCTCTCCTTCTTCCCACTTCCCCCGCTAGGGGGGAGTGGTACTATGGAGGACGCCCCTACTGCCTCCCCCCCCCTCAGGGGGGGAGGTAGTCCTGACCGACCCCTGACTGATCAACGGACTGACAGGCCCCAGACAGAACGGCCCCAGACTCGATTGCCTCTGGACATAAGTGTAAATAATGCTGAATTTGTTCTCATCCATGCTCTAGGTTCCACTCCCTTGAGCAGTCTCAATCCCTTCATGATCAAGAAGGTTATTGATGGCTGTGCTGGGGAGGTGGAACAAGTCAAAAACTTGCGAACGGAGACCTCCTTGTAAAGATTTGCAATTCTTCCCAGGTTAAGGACTTGCTGAAGCTGCGCAAGTTTCATATTTATGATGTCGAAGCCAAGATCCCAACTTCCATGAATTCCTGCAAGGGTGTCATCACTTGCAGGGATCTCATGGTGATGAGTGAGGAAGAGATCATAGAGGAACTTGCTCAGCAAGATGTAATCGATGCCCACTTCATAACAAGATATTCGGAAGGTGTCAAGACGAAGACAGCAACCATTGTTTTGACTTTCGGTAAAGTGTCACTGCCTAGCCAAGTAAAAATTGGTTATGAAATTGTTCATGTGCGGCCATATATTCCCAACCCTTTCCGTTGCTTGAAATGCCAGATGTATGGGCATGGTTCAAAGACTTGTCGGGCTTCCCAGCCAGTGTGTGGCAAGTGTGCAAGCCAGGGTCATGATGCGGAACACTGCACATCTGAGACGGTCTGTTGCTTCCACTGCAAGGGCGCTCACTCCACTTCCTCTAGGGATTGTCCCAAGTGGAAGGAGGAGAAGGAGGTCTGCACAGTGAAGGCAACGGAGGGCATTTCCTATTACGAAGCTAGGAAAAAGGTGAAGGAGTTGCATGCAACTCCCACACCGAATAGGTCCTATGCTTCGGCGGTAATGTCCCGTCCTGTGATGTGCTCTGTAGAGACGCAGACTGACCCTGTCTTTCTCCCTATTGCCACTCACAGTACATCTCCATCTCGACCTCCTGTCCGCTCCAACTCTCTCACTGACATCCCTAAGGCATCAACTTACTCTCAGGCTTCTGCTGCCTCTCCATCAGTACGGTCTAAAACGAAGCCTGACAAGTCTACTAAAAGTAACATGACCACCCTCACAAAACAGTCTCGTCCTCATGTTCTTCCAGTTCCCACTCCAGCGAGGGAGAGGAAGGTTAGCTCTTCCTCGGGGGAGTCAGGGAACCTCGTAATTGACGACAATATGGAGGTTTCCGTGAACAAGCACCGGGATAGGTCCCCCGGTAGTCGCTCGCCTGCTGGCGGGCGACAAAAAAAGACAAAGCACACTGGCCCCCAACGAAAATCTTAAACCGTCGCTTTCACTATACTACAGTGGAATTGTAGAGGTATTGGGAATAAGTTACACAATATAGCAATCTTGCTTTCTATACACAGGCCAGACGTTGTTTGTTTACAGGAGACGCGCCTGGAGGATCACCCTGATCCTCCACAGTTCAAACACTACCACTCGTATAGAAGATATGAAGGTCACGGAGTTGCCATTTACACACACAAATCACACCCACAAACGGAAGTGATTCTAAATTCTACTCTGGAAGCGGTCGCGTGCAGAGTAAAATTTAATAACACGTATCTGTCTATTTGCTCTCTGTACTGTCCTCCACATGGCCCCATTGATAGTGATGCTTTAAATTCACTAGTGGAACATCTCCCTGGGAATAAGTTAGTGTTGGGCGATTTTAACGCCCATCACTATCAATGGGGTAGCTTGAGGATTGATGGTCGTGGGGAGCAAGTAGCCGACCTAATACTACAGTCCAACCTCTGTCTTCTGAACGATGGTAGAGCGACTCGTGTAGATGATCGTACTGGTAACTTTTCGGCCATTGACTTATCTTTGGCCTCCCCTGGTATACATCAAGATCTCTCATGGGACCCTTACGACGACTCCTTGGGAAGTGATCATTTACCCATCTGTCTTTCTTATACACGCGACATCATTTCGGACCCTCCACCTCCAAAATTTAACTATAAGAAAGCAGATTGGGGATCCTTCTCAAGGATCGCCAATTTAGATATATCTGGGGAGACCATAGATGTTAAGGTCGAAAATATAACCCAATCCATATTACACGCAGCTGAGGCTGCTATTCCCAAGACTTCTACAGTTCATGCGAAGCATAGAGCACATTGGTGGACGCCGGATTGCCGACAAGCATTAAGAAAACGCAATAGGAGATACAGGATTTTTGATAGTCAGCCCACTGAGGAAAATTTTATTGCATACAAACAGGCACGGGCTGAGGCAAGGAGAATAATAAGAAGGGCCAAACGTGACTCCTGGCGGTCCTTTGTGTCCACGGTGACTCGTACAACACCATTACGTAAAGTCTGGTCCACCATAAGAATATTAAATAATAAACGCCCATACTTCCCTGTCACCACCTTGCAGGTTAATAATAACATCTATGACGAGCCCGTGGACGTTGCTAACATCCTCGCCAGGAGTTTTTCTCATGTAAGTAGCTCAGCCAATTATGACCCGCGTTTCCAACATCATAAACGCACGGCTGAGCTACAGATATTAGACTTTGCCACAGAAGACGTAGACTCCCCGTACAACCAAGAGTTTACGCTAGATGAACTGCTCCTTGCCCTTAAATCCTGTAAAGACACCAGCCCTGGACCAGACACCATCACGTACGGTATGATCCAGCATCTTAATCAGGACAACCTGATTAAGATGTTAGCATTGTACAATGAGATTTGGGCGTCTCGAACGTTCCCAAACTCATGGCACTTTGCGCACGTCATACCGATACCCAAAGAGGCTGGTCGTCTTATGAATCCCACTTCATTTCGTCCTATTGTGTTGACTTCTTGTCTATGTAAGGTCATGGAACGTATGGTTAACAATAGGCTTCTTTTTGTTTTAGAGTCGAAGAATTTGTTAAATGATCAACAATGTGGCTTCCGTAAATACAGAAGTTCACTAGATCATTTAATGAATTTGGAGCATTGTATTGCAGAGGCATTTGCCAATAAAGAATTCATGATAGGGGTGTTCTTGGACATCCATAAAGCCTATGACATGACCTGGCGACACGGTATACTAATGAAGCTCTATGCTTATGGTTTAAGAGGAAATTTGCCTGTTTTTATTTCAAATTTCTTAAGGGACAGAACTTTCTCTGTCAAATTGCCCCGTAACGTAACATCGGATATATTTATCCAGGAAAACGGGGTGCCGCAGGGAAGTGTGCTTAGTCCTACTTTATTTAGTATTATGATCAATGATATTCTGTCATCAGCTCCCATCCCGAGGAATCTTAAATACTCACTCTACGCTGACGATTGTGCAATATGGCACTCTTCCTGTAATGCACAATTTTCGGCTGGGCGGATTCAAGCAGCCCTTGACTCCGTCCACCAATGGGCCTTGCAGTGGGGATTTAAGTTTTCCGTCCGTAAGTGTGCCGCTATAGTTTTCACTAATCGTAACGTACCTAATTTGTGCTTAACTTTGGATAATCAGGCGGTACCTTTTCAAAATTCTGTAAAATTTTTAGGAATACATTTTGATCGTAGAATGAATTTTAAACTTCACGTTAATACTTTGCTTGCTCGTTGTGATAAACCGTTAAATGTCCTCAAGTACCTAGCGGGTACTACCTGGGGTGCCGACAGAAAATCTTTATTAATGGTGTATAAGTCCCTTATTCGATCGAAGCTAGACTATGGCGCACAGGTGTATGGCTCGGCATCCGATGCCACGCTGAAAGGATTGGATGTGTTGCAGAATAAATGCTTGCGAATGTGTCTTGGAGCTGTCCGGTGTACCCGTGTGGCTCGTATGGAAGTGGAGGCGAATGTGCCTCCCCTCCGTATTCGCCGTGACCACCTGGCCTTGTCCTACGGCATAAGGACATTAAGGAAAAGTAATATCGGCAATGTGGCCTGTACCCCCCTGCGTCAATACCACCACCTTCTGCGGGGGGTGCGTCGGCCACTTGCCGCTCGCCTCCACTTACTGACTCAGGAGCTTGATGTGGACCCCAGTGACTGTGACAAGTTGGTGCTTAAAAATATAGCGCCTTGGGAGCCACCCGGCTTTACAGTCGATGTTACATGGCTCCCAGCACCAAAGGCCAAGGCGCCGGAGGCGGAGGTCCACCACTTGTTTCGTAACATCATTGTTCGTCACTTGGGGTCCCATCAATTGTACACCGACGGCTCCAAGTCGAGTGAATGTGTGGGTGCAAGTGTGTGGTCGACTGAATGTGCCCTCAGGTATCGGTTGCCGACTCATACATCTGTGTTTACTTCAGAACTTTTTGCTATTGACAAAGCCATAGACTATGCTCTCAATTCTAGGCATGACTCATTTGTCATATTTTCAGATTCAAAATCAGCCCTTCAGGCAATTGCATCTTGCACTACGGACTCTCACGAGATCCAGGGCCGCATCGTTAATAAGTTGCATTCATGCAACAAGTCATTCACGCTGATCTGGGTGCCTGGTCATTGTCGTATCTACGGCAATGAGCAGGCTGACTTACTTGCAAAGTCGGCTGTAGAGCTCGAGGAGACTTGGGACGTTCCTCGTGATCTACGGTCGAGTCTCTCTCTCGGAAAGAAATCAATAAATCTTCTGTGGCAAGGTCAGTGGACCAGACTAAATATTCCAACTTGTAAGCCGTACCTGGGCGACTGGGACACTGCCAACCGTCCCAGTCGCCTAGAAGAAAAAGTGTTGGCACGGATTACGGCTTAATGCCACCATTTTAACCCACATAAAACCATATATGGAAAGACGCTTCCCACCGCACTGTGACATCTGTAATGCGGTGTTATCTATCAGTCATATCATCCTGCGCTGTCGGCGATTTATTCGTGAACGTGCTTCACTTATAAATTACTGCGGCGCAGTAGACGTCCCCTTCACCCTTTCCACCATCCTGGGTGATGGGGACATTGTTATGACTGATAAATTGATGGCTTTCTTGAGAGAGACCGGACTGATCAGAGTGATGTGACTTTTTTACTGTGTGGTTATGGTTTTTATGAACGGTAAATATGTATATATTGTAATATTAATTAGGGTTGACAGTTGACATATTTTAAATAGTTCCTCCTCCCACCGATCTATTTCTAATATAGATGTCCCCTACATTAAGCCAAGTTCCTCGCCTGACAGTCACCAGCTGATGAGTGCAAGTGTGCAATATAGGAAGGTATTGGGCACTTGCAGTCGATGGTGGTCTGCTGGGCGAGGTTCTTCACTTTTTGTACAAATTATGTAAATACATTATATTATCTTGCTTAAGTTATTCTAATTAGGGACGACAGCTGACGTATATGGAAATGTTCCTGACTCGTCTGGTTCCCTTTCATATATTGATGTCCCCTATATTAGGTTGTGCCTCGACTGACAGTCACCAGGTGATGAGTGCAGGTATGTCATGTAGAAAGGCATTACATATCTGCAGTCGATGGTGTTCTGTTAGTCGAGGCTTTTTTACCATTAGTGTAGGTCTAGCTATTTGTCTCTGTAGGATTTAGTATAGGTTAGCGATTTGTCTGTTAGGTGATTAGTTTTAGGGTCTTTACATTAGGTCTTTTAGTTTATACGTAATATAAGGTTAAAAAAAATAAAAAATAAAGAAAAAAAAGATAAAAATAAAATTACAAAAAAATTATAAAATAAAAATTATTATATATATATGTACTTGTGCATGAAAGTGTTTATGTTCATATGCATGGAATGTGTGTGTGTGTGTATGTGTGTGTGTGTGTATGTATGTATATATATATATTTTTGTATATATATTTATATTTGTAAATATATATACATATATATATATGGCCTTAATGACCAGGGGCTTCGGCCTCAATGGTTGATAGGCAAAAAAAAAAAAAAAAAAAAAAAAAAAAAAAATTTAATGCATGGTCGTTGAGAGTGTAGACGTGTCTTTTCGCTACGCTCTTCTCTAGTTTTCAGAGCTGCCTCACCGGCATTAGCTTTTTTTTTTTTTCACCCTTCTTGTGACGCTTAGGTTTAGCTAGTACTCAGTTACCTCCCCTCCCTGTTAGTCTTGAACAGTAGGTGTCTGTTCCAATAAACTGAGTTTACCTTTGCTTATCGCCCACGGAGGGTCCCCCCCAGTGATCGCTCTGGGGCGTGAATAAACACGGTTGGGCCTCCCTGGAGTGGTTTGAGAGGGCAACCTCAGACTTAGGTGTGTGGTCCCCGGTAGTTTGTCCCTTGATTGTTTTCTCTCCTTCTTCCCACTTCCCCCGCTAGGGGGGAGTGGTACTATGGAGGACGCCCCTACTTCCTCTCCCCCCTCAAGGGGGAGGTAGTCCTGACCGACCCCCGACTTCTTCACGGACTGACAGCCCCCAGACAGAACGGCCCCAGACTCGATTGCCTCTGGACATAAGTGTAAATAATGCTCAATTTGTTCTCATCTATGCTCAAGGTTCCACTCCCTTGAGCAGTCTCAATGCCTTCATGATCAAGAAGGTTATTGATGGCTGTGCTGGGGAGGTGGAACAAGTCAAAAACTTGCGAACGGAGACCTCCTTGTAAAGATTTGCAATTCTTCCCAGGTTAAGGACTTGCTGAAGCTGCGCAAGTTTCATATTTATGATGTCGAAGCCAAGATCCCAACTTCCATGAATTCCTGCAAGGGTGTTATCACTTGCAGGGATCTCATGGTGATGAGTGAGGAAGAGATCATAGAGGAACTTGCTCAGCAAGATGTAATCGATGCCCACTTCATAACAAGATATTCGGAAGGTGTCAAGACGAAGACAGCAACCATTGTTTTGACTTTCGGTAAAGTGTCACTGCCTAGCCAAGTAAAAATTGGTTATGAAATTGTTCATGTGCGGCCATATATTCCCAACCCTTTCCGTTGCTTGAAATGCCAGATGTATGGGCATGGTTCAAAGACTTGTCGGGCTTCCCAGCCAGTGTGTGGCAAGTGTGCAAGCCAGGGTCATGATGCGGAACACTGCACATCTGAGACGGTCTGTTGCTTCCACTGCAAGGGCGCTCACTCCACTTCCTCTAGGGATTGTCCCAAGTGGAAGGAGGAGAAGGAGGTCTGCACAGTGAAGGCAACGGAGGGCATTTCCTACTACGAAGCTAGGAAAAAGGTGAAGGAGTTGCATGCAACTCCCACGCCGAATAGGTCCTATGCTTCGGCGGTAATGTCCCGTCCTGTGATGTGCTCTGAAGAGACGCAGACTGACCCTGTCTTTCTACCTCCTGCCGCTCGCAGTACATCTCCATCTCGACCTCCTGTCCGTTCCAACTCTCTCACTAACATCCCTAAGGATTCAACTTATTCTCAGGCTGCTGCTGCCTCTCCATCAGTACGGCGTAAAACGAAGCCTGACAAATCTAGTAAAAGTAACATGACAACCCTCACAAAACAGTCTCGTCCTCATGTTCTTCCAGTTCCCACTCCAGCGAGGGAGAGGAAGGTTAGCTCTTCCTCGGGGGAGTCAGGGAACCTCGTAATTGACGACAATATGGAGGTTTCCGTGAACAAGCACCGGGATAGGTCCCCCGGTAGTCGCTCGCCTGCTGGCGGGCGACAAAAAAAGACAAAGCACACTGGCCCCCAACGAAAATCTTAAACCGTCGCTTTTACTGTACTACAGTGGAATTGTAGAGGTATTGGGAATAAGTTACACAATATAGCAATCTTGCTTTCTATACACAGGCCAGACGTTGTTTGTTTACAGGAGACGCGCCTGGAGGATCACCCTGATCCTCCACAGTTCAAACACTACCACTCGTATAGAAGATATGAAGGTCACGGAGTTGCCATTTACACACACAAATCACACCCACAAACGGAAGTGATTCTAAATTCTACTCTGGAAGCGGTCGCGTGCAGAGTAAAATTTAATAACACGTATCTGTCTATTTGCTCTCTGTACTGTCCTCCACATGGCCCCATTGATAGTGATGCTTTAAATTCACTAGTGGAACATCTCCCTGGGAATAAGTTAGTGTTGGGCGATTTTAACGCCCATCACTATCAATGGGGTAGCTTGAGGATTGATGGTCGTGGGGAGCAAGTAGCCGACCTAATACTACAGTCCAACCTCTGTCTTCTGAACGATGGTAGAGCGACTCGTGTAGATGATCGTACTGGTAACTTTTCGGCCATTGACTTATCTTTGGCCTCCCCTGGTATACATCAAGATCTCTCATGGGACCCTTACGACGACTCCTTGGGAAGTGATCATTTACCCATCTGTCTTTCTTATACACGCGACATCATTTCGGACCCTCCACCTCCAAAATTTAACTATAAGAAAGCAGATTGGGGATCCTTCTCAAGGATCGCCAATTTAGATATATCTGGGGAGACCATAGATGTTAAGGTCGAAAATATAACCCAATCCATATTACACGCAGCTGAGGCTGCTATTCCCAAGACTTCTACAGTTCATGCGAAGCATAGAGCACATTGGTGGACGCCGGATTGCCGACAAGCATTAAGAAAACGCAATAGGAGATACAGGATTTTTGATAGTCAGCCCACTGAGGAAAATTTTATTGCATACAAACAGGCACGGGCTGAGGCAAGGAGAATAATAAGAAGGGCCAAACGTGACTCCTGGCGGTCCTTTGTGTCCACGGTGACTCGTACAACACCATTACGTAAAGTCTGGTCCACTATAAGAATATTAAATAATAAACGCCCATATTTTCCTGTCACCACCCTTCAGGTGAATAATGACATCTATGACGAGCCCGTGGACGTTGCTAACATCCTCGCCAGGAGTTTTTCTCATGTAAGTAGCTCAGCCAATTATGACCCGCGTTTTCAACATCATAAACGCACGGCTGAGCTACAGATATTAGACTTTGCCACAGAAGACGTAAACTCCCCGTACAACCAAGAGTTTACGCTAGATGAACTGCTCCTTGCCCTTAAATCCTGTAAAGACACCAGCCCTGGACCAGACACCATCACGTACGGTATGATCCAGCATCTTAATCAGGACAACCTGATTAAGATGTTAGCATTGTACAATGAGATTTGGGCGTCTCGAACGTTCCCAAACTCATGGCACTTTGCGCACGTCATACCGATACCCAAAGAGGCTGGTCGTCTTATGAATCCCACTTCATTTCGTCCTATTGTGTTGACTTCTTGTCTATGTAAGGTCATGGAACGTATGGTTAACAATAGGCTTCTTTTTGTTTTAGAGTCGAAGAATTTGTTAAATGATCAACAATGTGGCTTCCGTAAATACAGAAGTTCACTAGATCATTTAATGAATTTGGAGCATTGTATTGCAG
>NC_136989.1:4732859-4822859 GCF_032717465.1 Coenobita brevimanus
GTAGTCGTGGCCGTTGGAGCTATGAGGCATCCTTGTCGTACTATATGCTTGGGGTCTAGGTGCGCATATACTCTTACTATGTATAGGAGAATCCATAGCATAAGTCCCTTCATCGTAACCTACCGAAAAAAAAAATCTATTAATTTCCTATAAAGCTGTGGTTGATGATAGTGATGATGTGCGTTACGGTTGGCTGTTATTTCATTTATAGAAGGAATTTAAATCGATATTTAATTCTCGTAAATGATGTACTGTAGATTTCATTGGAATAGTTGCACCTATGTTCGATTGTTTGGTATATGACCTTAATTTCTTTTTGTAATCATTGTTGTGTTCTTGCTTGGTTTCTTGAGGTACGTTCACCTGTTCGGTTGTATCCGAGGCTGAATAATTATGTGATAATTCCCTTGAAACTCGTTTTAAATGGTCAATATGAACTTGTTTCTCCTCGCCACTTGAAAGTGACTTAATTAAAACTTTGTTTGCCTTTATGTTAATTACTCTGTATGGGCCCTCAAATTTAGGGGATAATTTATTGTCTCTCGTATGAATGACTCCGTAAACAATGTCTCCTAAGCTGATAGGTGAATCTTTTGCCTTCTTGTTAAATGCCTCCGTCATTTCTTCCTTGGACATCGTTAATTGTTTTTTGACTCTTTTGTGTATGTCCTGGAATTCACGTAAACGGAGTTTAGAGTAATCATCGTAATTGTATATAGGCATGCTGTCACCTTCTAGGAGCTCATATGGTAATTTTTTATCTGTGCCATATATAATGAAATGTGGTGTGTCACCAATGGATTTATTTATAGACCCATTAATGGAGGCCTCTACTCTGGGAATCCAATCATCCCAGCTTGCATAATTTTCACTGAGAATGTGTCGTAGCACATCTAATACCTTTTTATTTTGTCTCTCTACCAACCCATTCGATGCTGGGTGATAGGCCAAAACGTTAACCTTTTTGATGTTGTATTGTTTACATATTTCTTGTAAGATCTCAGAATTAAATTCTCCTCCATTATCACTTATTAATACCTTTGGGGTAGTAAAGCGACATATTACATTATCTGTTATTGCCTTTGCTACTGTCTCTGCTGTCTTATCTTTAATTGGAGCTAAAATGACATAACGGGAAAAATGATCCGTTGCTACGAATAAGTATAGGTTATTATTGTATGATAATGGCATCTTGAGTAAATCAACAGCGACAACGTCCCATGGTTGATGTGGTACAGGGTAATTACCCATCGGTGCAGGTGTGATTGGGTATCCTTTGTGTTTCGCACATGATTCGCATCTGTCTATATGATTGTTTATATCTCTTCGTAATGAAGGCCAGTAATATAATAGCTGGGCTTGGTTGAATGTCTTATCCTTTCCAGGGTGTCCTGCATGTGGGCTGTCGTGTATCATTCGTAATACTTGAGGTATCATGTCATTAGGTACTACCAACTGGTTAGTATTTCTTTGGCGTTTTGGTTGTTTAGAGTTAATTTTGTATAATGTATTATTGACCATTGTGAATTGTTCAAGTGGGACATGCAGTTTGGGTAATTGTATGTCATCTCCACTTTCTAACTTATATATTACTTTTGACCATACTGGGTCAAGTCTTTGTGCCTTTGCGATATCCTCGTGGTTTGGGATATTTCCTTTGAGATCTAACGCCGCGACCTGAATTGTGTTCGGGTTCCTAGATAATGCGTCAGCTACTATATTCATTTTACCTTGTATATAATGTATTTGTACACTGTAGTTTTCAACTGTACATTTCCATCTTGCTCTCCTCCCAGAAAGGAGTTTTTCTTTAAACATACCCACCAGTGGTTTATGGTCGGTGAATAAGTGGATTTTGTAACCATATACCAAATCTCGAAACTTTTGTAATGCAAAAATCACTGCAAGTGCCTCTAAGTCTGTAGTGCTATAATTTTTCTCTGCACCTCTTGTCTGTCTGCTGGCAAATGCAATTGGTTGATTCTTTCCTCTTTCATCTTCCTGCATCAGTACAGCCCCTAATCCTTTAACTGATGCGTCTGTACAAATAAGAAATGATTTCGTGTAATTCGGATATGCTAAACAAGGTGCATTTGTTAGTTTAATTTTTAGATTGTTAAATGCCCTTTTTTGTTCTTCTTCCCATTGGAATACAGCATCTTTTTTGAGTAGTTGGAATAGAGGGAAGGCTATATGAGAGAACTGTGGTACGAAGGACCTATAGTACCCAGCCAGACCTAAAAATTGTCTAACTTCGTCAGTCGTAGTGGGTTCAGGAAAATCTCTCACTGCCTGTATTTTGTCATCAGTGGTGTGAATACCATCAGAACTTAATTTGTGGCCTAAGAAATTTATTTCCTTAAAGCAAAATTTGCATTTAGAAAGTTTAATTTTTAATCCAGCATCACTAAGCTTTTGTAAGAGTAAGTAATTTCCTGAGATGATCCTTAATATTCTTCGTTGCGATAATAATATCGTCAAGATAAACAAATATTCCTTGTCCTAAAATTCCGGACAATACGTAATTCATAAGACGCTGGAACGTACCGGGGGCTGTCCTCAGTCCCATTGGCATTCTTGTATATTGATAATGGCCTCTGTTTGTTGAAAAGGCAGTGTATTTACGTGACTCCTGAGATACCGGAATCTGATAGTATCCGTTTAGGAGATCGATGGTCGAGAATATATTATTCTCAGGACCAATATTCTGTAGAACATCACTTAGCAATGGCATGGGAAATCTGTCAGGGATTGTGTGATTATTTAGTTTACGGTAATCTACTACCGCACGCATTTCTCCATTTCTCTTGGGCACAAAGAAAAGGGGAGCGTTCCACGGAGAAACTGAAGGCTCAATAATTCCAAGCTTTAACATTTCATCGACATACTGATTTGCAAGTGTACGTTGGGAGTGTGGTATGCGATAAGCTGGTACGAAAATTGGTGGTGTTTCTGGGTGCACATTAATCATGTGATTAATCAAGTTAGTACACCCTAATTGTTCTCCGGGCAATGCTACGGTGTCCCTGTGTTTTTCCAGCAGGGTTAACAAATCATTTTCTTCGTCAAATTCACCTGAGTGAATTAAATTCTCTTTTATTCTTTCTCTATCCGTAGATTTGATCTCACTTGTTACTCCACCAATATTTATTTCCTTCACAGGGGCGAAACATTTTTCAATATTAACTATGCAAGTTCCCTTCTTCAACTGAACTTCCCCATTCATGTGATTAATAATGAATATCTGAGTTAGCCCTTCGTCGTTCGTATGACATAATGCGTTTTCTACTGACAATCCCTTTACTTTACATAATTCTTCTAAGACAAGAACAGTACTATTCCGTAATTTGCTCTTTATGGTAACCTTCATGTATGAATTAGGTGGTATAACCAAATCATTAGTGAGATGGGCTGGAAAAATTGATAAATCAGTACTGTTATCTGGGTCACTAATTCTGGAGGATGGGGTTGCTGGTGTAAGTGGATCTATACACTCATCTGTTTGTGTATGTTTGTTAAAGCCTTTAATATTACCAATTCTTTTTGGCTCTCTTCTACCAATCGGTGAGGGCTCTGAAAGTATTTCCTCTATAAATTCATTATCAAAGTCTATTCCATTCATTTCTGGGAGTATAGTTATGTTCTCAGTTCTCATGGATCTTAAGCCCAGTAACATATGAGCTTTAATTGCTAAGTTTTCAACGATATAGAACAATGCAGAGAATGGTCTTGTAGTTTCTGTGAAACTGAGATTTAATCTTATCATACCTTTTACTGTAATCTCTTGACCATCTACTGTGTTTAATTCTAAATCAGCTTCATCCAGAAAAGTTACTTTCTTTTTATTTTTAAGAATTCTATTTAGTTCTTCATGTGTTATTAAGTTCACTGGAGAGCCTGTATCTAAAAATAAGGAAACGTTTTGATCCTCACATACAGCTGGTATCAAGATACACTCATTTCCCAACATGCCTCCTATGTGAAGTTTAACCTTGTTCTTCTTTACGTTTGTTCGTTTTTTGTCATGACTTGGTCTTCCCCGATTTGAACATAGACACAATTTTTTCTACTGTTTTGCAATCACTAGTCCAGTGCCCTTGGTATCTATGATGCCTACAGTAAGGACCAAACCCTTGTGTCTTTTGATTATCCTCTTTTGCCTTGATAAAGCATTCATACCTTGTGTGTCCTGGTTTTGCACAGTAATGACACAGAATGGACCTATCCCTTGACTGTGACCTACGAGGTGGTTTCCCATAAAAAGTGTTGTTTATGGCGCGAGACCTGCTCGGGCTGCGCGAAAACTTATGAAACTGCCTGTAGGAAGGCGTGTGGGAACGAGGTCTAGGCGTCTTTGTTTGTTTGGGCTGCCTCATTTCAGGTCGCGATCGATTTTGTTCTCTGTTTGGGGTCGGTGTTGATGTTTTCACAGCTGATACTGTCTCAGGTACCCTGATTCTACCAGAATGTGCATGTGTGTCGACCACACCTGCTTTACTGCACTGCATCTCTACCTCTGTTCATTAAGTCTAGTAAGCACATTCCCGGGATGTACGCGATTGTTTTGGCGATCTTAAGGGTTCTATCAGGTAATTTACACAAGGCAGCTACATAACCAATGATGTCCACGACGAGGTCTGGGGACATCTTTCCATCATCTGTTATCCACTTAGAATTCTCCAGAGTAGCTAATAGGGTTCTCTTGATTGTGGACACATCAGCAGTTATTTCACTGAGCACATGGTTTGTAGTGTGCTCCCTTACAAGATCTACAATTTTATGTAATTCTGGAATTATACCTGGCAAGAAGTTCATACCTCCAGAAAATTTCTTCAGAAATTCAGTTT
Organism: Coenobita brevimanus; assembly: GCF_032717465.1. Classification (NCBI taxonomy): domain Eukaryota; kingdom Metazoa; phylum Arthropoda; class Malacostraca; order Decapoda; family Coenobitidae; genus Coenobita; species Coenobita brevimanus. Next base: position 4,737,707 of record NC_136989.1, read on the forward strand.
TAAATTCATCATATGTCCTAGCACGATGTAGCTTATCGGAGCGCAATAAATTGCTTGCTGGACATCTTTCCTGGCTTATGCAAGATGAAAAAATAACAATTTTCTCTTGTTCATCTAGTATGTGGCGCTTGATGAACATTTGTTCGCACTGACTGATTAATGAAATGACATCAATGCGATCCTTGTCTGTGCCAGAGAATTTTGGGGCTGCCACCAAATGTCATAAAGACTTTGTAGTTACTTGTAGAGAAGTATATTTTAGACTTGTGGTCGAGCGGCTTTTATATCTTGTAGTAGTTTCCCCACCAGATGTCATGTAGTGACGGGAGAGGTAAAGAATAGTATGGGACTATTTTTATTTGTCTTGGAAATATTAAACAGGTATAATAGTATAAGTCCTGGGTAGCTACCTCCCTGTCTCGCTATCTCTCTCTCTCTCTCTATTCTAAGGCTAATCTCCGTCTCGACCTCTCTCTAGGGTCGCTTGTCTCCTTCTCAACTCTCTTTCCTAAAATCTGGTGTAGTAAGGATGTGTCACGTATGTTCCTCATGGCAACCAGACCTTTCTCACGAGAGGACTGCTGACAGCTAACTGCATCATCTCCTTACTGGCCGCTGTCGTCAGCTTTCCTCCGTGTAAGCATGTTTAGCGCTGCTCGCTTCTCGCAGACACAACACCTTCTCATCATTTGACTTCCTGCTTCTATCTGTCTCTCTATCTATCTATTTATCTATCTATCCATTATGTAGTCCTATATTACCACCACCACCACCGCTATTACCACCACCACCACTATTACCACCACCACTATTACCACCACCACCACCACCACTATTACCACCACCACCACCACCACTATTACCACCACCACCACCACCACCACCACTATTACCACCACCACCACCACCACCACCACTATTACCACCACCACCACCACCACTATTACCACCACCACCACCACCACCACCACTATTACCACCACCACCACCACCACCACCACCACCGCTATTACCACCACCACCACCACCTCTATTACCACCACCACCACCACCACTATTACCACCACCACCACCACCACCACTATTACCACCACCACCACCACCACTATTACCACCACCACCACCACCACTATTACCACCACCACCACCACCACTATTACCACCACCATCACCACCGCTATTACCACCACCACCACCACCGCTATTACCACCACCACCACCACCGCTATTACCACCACCACCACCACCGCTATTTCCACCACCACCACCACCACCGCTATTTCCACCACCACCACCACCACCGCTATTTCCACCACCACCACCACCACCGCTATTACCACCACCACCACCACCGCAAATACCACCACCACCACCACCGCTATTACCACCACCACCACCACCGCTATTACCACCACCACCACCACCGCTATTACCACCACCACCACCACCACCGCTATTACCACCACCACCACCACCACCGCTACCACCACCACCACCACCGTTACCACCACCACCACCACTACCACCACCACCGCTATTACCACCACCACTATTACCACCACCACCACCACCACCACCGCTTATTACCACCACCACCACCACCACTATTACCACCACCACCTCATTACCACAACCCCATCACCACCTCATTATCACCACCACCCCATCACCACCACCATCCCATTATCACCATCACCATCCCATCATCACCACCACCATCCCACCATCCTCATCACTACTAATCGCCATCACCACCCCCGTCATCACCAAACCATCCCCTTCATCACCATCACATCACCCTCACCACCACCACCAACACTACAGCCACAACTACCAACATCCCCATCACCACCACCACCACCACCACCACCACAACCACCACCACCACCACCACCACCATCACCACCACAACAACCACCACCACAACAACCACCACAACAACCACCACAACAACCACCACCACCACCACCACTACCACCACCACCATCAGTATTAGTATTATTTCTATGTCTTTCCCACTTCAGTGTAATAATGTTAGTGTTGTAATGCTAAGGTGTTGAGGCAGCAGCACGCTTACATGTCGCAAAATATTGATGGTAATGGTTACAATGGAGAATATTCTGTTCCTATTAGCTACCTGAAGAGCCTGTAGTAATAGGATTTTATATTTTCAGATTGATGGCGGGGGACAGGGTGACGTGGAGGCGATTTGTTTGTGGCCACCCCGTATAAGGGATTAAGGCGTCTGGCAATAGATAGATAGATTTAGGCCTGAAGAGTTGATGACGACGAGAAAGAAGACAGGAGGATAAAAGACAGCACAGAAGACAGTAGTTGGCAGGAACCGCTATAACCACAACTACCACCATTGCAACCACCACAACCCCCCACCCCCACCACCCCTCACAAGTAAGGTTAGTCTACGTGACACTACCTGCAGGTATTTTGTGGGGCGGGTGTCACCTGGCTTGGCCTTAATTGGGAAAGGATGGGACTTTTTTATAGAATTCCAGGGCACTTTTTGCCTTTTAGGAATATCACCTAAGAACATATTACTAAGTATTCTTTAACCTAATGTCTAATGTATTTTGAAACATTCACACACACACACACACACACACACACACACACACACGCACGCACACGCACACACACGCACGCACACGCACACACACGCACACACACACGCACACACACACACACGCACACACACACGCACACACACACACACGCACAAGCACACACGCACACGCACACGCACACACGCACACGCACACACGCACACGCACACACGCACACGCACGCACGCGTGCGCGCCTGCAGTCACGGATGCACCCTCTAGCACACATGCACATGTACACATGCACACATATACACATGCATAACAGCACGAACATTCATGCACGTATCAACAAGCAAACATACTCATACGTACTGGTATGCTTGCATACAAATTTGAATAAATACAGGCATACATATATGCATACACAAATATACACGTACACGCAGACGTACAGTTGCGAGCAGATGACTCGAGGCCACCTGGTCCATCAAGATGTTGGTGTTTTATCTGGCATCAGTGGTAGCTGTGATCTTGACCGAGATTCAGTCAGCTGTTCAGGCGAAACAAACCCAGTGACAAATATTGTCAATGTGCAGTTCTAACTTGTCTCCAATCAATATCATGCAAGTAAACGTATTATACTGATAATGATTAACGTGTCATACACGTGGTAGATATACGAAGTATTTATAACCATAGTATTACAACACTGGCATCCAAACAGTGCTGCGTTCATTCATGTGGGACACACGGGTATCCCGAGTGTGCTGCTCCATCACCTCCTCGGTTTGTGACGTAGGCACCACGTGACGTCACGTATGGGGAGGGGCATGAAGGTGGAACTAGTTGACCCGTTCATGATGATAAACATTTATTGAGAGTAATCGTTCGACTTTATCACTCGAATATTAAAGAAACATTGGTTTTCTCTGTCAAAACAAGCCTATTACAACGTCTAATCTCATAAATTAAATGCCGCAGCCTACCACTTGCCCCCTCACCCCCTTCCCATCACACGTCCCACCTCGTCCCGCCCTTCCTCACCCACCACCCTCAATATAACTCCCACACCCCCCTCCCCTTGTTCCGCCTACTGTGGTGTGAACCTTTAACTGTCCCACCTGTTTTAGAGTCAGAGGTCGACGAAAGTGAGGTTAATTGTGAGGGACGACTGGCATGACGGTGTTTTTTGTGATAATAATGCTAGGTTGTGGGGAAGCCGATAACCCTACGGCATATCTCTTGAAAACTGGTAAAGGTTGTTTGGTTCACGACGATAGTTGAACAAAATAAATTACTACCGATACCCGTGTGTCACATGAATGAACGCAGCACTGTTTGGATGCCAGTGTTGTAATACTATGGTTATAAATATATCTACCATGTGTATGACACGTTAATCATTATCGGTATAATACGTTTACTTGCATGATACTGATTGGAGACAAGTTAGAACTGCACATTGACAATTTGTCACTGGGTTTGTTTCGCCCGAACAGCTGACTGAATCTCGGTCAAGATCACAGCTACCACTGTTGCCAGATAAAACACCAACATCTTGGTGGACTAGGTGGCCTCGAGTCATCTGCTCGCAACTGTACACCTTAGACGATTCTGGTGCTGTTCCTCCAACACTTCCCCCCTCTGACTTCCTCATGGCTGACAAGGCATATGGGCCTGATGGAGTCCCTCCTGTTGTCCTCAAGAACTGTGCTACTGTTCTTACACCCTGCCTAGGCAAACTCTTTCGCCTTTGTCTATCAACTTAAACCTTTCCTTCTTGCTGGAAGTTTGCTTTCAATCAGCCAGTCCCAGAGAAGGGTGACCATTCCCAACCCTCTAGCTATCGCCCAATTGCTTTAACATCCTGTGTCTCAAAAAATGTGCAGTCTATTCTTAACGGAAGAATTTTAAAGCATCTTTCCTGTCACAACCTTCTGATCGTCAGTATGGATTCTGTCAGGGACGCTCCACTGGCGATCTTCTCACCTACCTTTCAGACTCCTGGTCATCCTCCTTTCGGGACTTTGGCGAAAGCTTTGCCATTGCACTTGACATCTCAAAGGCATTCGATCGAGTGTGGCATAAATCTTTAATTTCAAAAATGCCCTCTTACGGTTTCTATCCTTCTTTCTGTGCCTTCATCTATAGTTTCCTTTCTGGTCGTTCTATAGCCGCTGTTGTAGACGGCCATCGTTCTTCTCCTTGATATATTAACACTGGTGTTCCTCAGGGCTCTGTCCAATCATCAACTCTCTTCCTTTTATTCATCAATGACCTTCTAAGCTGTACATCTAAGCCTATCCACTCATACGCTGATGACTCCACTCTTCACCTTTCCATTCGGTTCCCGCAAATTCCATTTCAGCAGTTACTTCAACAAACAAGGGATGAGGCTATAGCACACTGACTTGCCATGTATCTCTGACTGGGGTAAAAGTAATCATGTTGTTTTTAATGCATCTAAGACTCAGTTCTTACACCTATCAACTCGACAAAACCTTCCACAGGAGTACCTACTAATATTTGATAATATCCAGTTCAATCCTGCATCATCCTTGAACATGCCTGGGGCTTCATTCTCTCGAGATTTATCATTTATCTTGGAATAATCATACTACCCCTCTTGTAAAATCTTCTTCCAAGAGGTTAGGTGTGCTAAGCCGACTCTGTGCTTTCTTTACCCCTGCACAGTTGTTGACTTTATACACGGGTTTTATTCGTCCCTATGTAGAGTACAACTCTCACGTGTGGGGAGGCTCTCCACATACAGCTCTTCTCAACAAGGTGGAGTCAAAGGCTTCTCGTCTCATTAACTCTCCTCCTTAAACTGGCTCCCTTCAAGCTTTCTCTCTTGGCCGCACTGTTGCATCTTTTCCTCTTTTCTATCGCTACTTCAATGGTCACTGCTCCTCTGAACTGTCTGCTTGCATCCCTCCACCTCTACGACTGGCGTTTAGCACCCGTCTAACAACAAACTCTCATCCCTTTTCTGTCCAACTCTCTGATTCAAGAACAAACCGTTACTCCCAGCCCTTCATTTATGCAATAGGCGAACGCTGGAACTGTCTCCCTTTGTATGTATTTCTAACTTCCTATGATCTCTAGTCTTTCAAACGCAGTGTGTCCAGGCATCTCGAAATTATCGGATTTTGAATTTGGCTCTCTGTTGTATTGTTCGTTTTTTTTTTTTTTTCTTGGAAGGAACAGTTTGCTGCTCCTTGCCTTGGGTTCCTTCTTCCTTGCATAAAAAAAATACATATGTGCATACAAGCACTACAGCAAACTTCCCTTCACATAGGCCTATACAGTATAACTGCACATACACATGCCAGTTATATACATACCGTACATACACATATAACCTACATGTATACATGCTGTACAGTCATACATAAGTACTGTACATTCATACAAGCTACATGTATACATGCTGTACAGTCATACATAAGTACTGTAAGTTCATATAACCTACATGTATACATGCTGTAGTCATACATAAGTACTGTAAGTTCATATAACCAACATGTATACTGTACATGCTGTACAGTCATACATAAGTACTGTAAGTTCATATAACCTACATGTATACATGGTGTACAGTCATACATAAGTACTGTAAGTTCATATAACCTACATGTATACATGCTGTACAGTCATACATAAGTACTGTAAGTTCATATAACCTACATGTATACATGCTGTAGTCATACCTAAGTACTGTAAGTTCATATAACCTACATGTATACATGCTGTACAGTCATACATAAGTACTGTAAGTTCATATAACCTACATGTATACATGCTGTACAGTCATACATAAGTACTGTAAGTTCATATAACCTACATGTATACATGCTGTACAGTCATACATAAGTACAGTAAGTTCATATAACCTACATGTATACATGCTGTAGTCATACATAAGTACTGTAAGTTCATATAACCTACATGTATACATGCTGTACAGTCATACATAAGTACTGTAAGTTCATATAACCTACATGTATACATGGTGTACAGTCATACATAAGTACTGTACATTCATACAAGCTACATGTATGTGCTGTACAGTCATACATAAGTACTGTACATTTGTACTAGTGATGCACCGGAACTAGGTTACAGCCGCACCACAACTTCAATTTGGATGAAGTTCCTGTTCCGGCCGTAGCTTCAGAAAAATACCAGGCCGGCAGCTGAACTTTGGTATATATGTTGCTACACCAACTTTTGATATATATGTTGCTACACCAACTTTTGCTGTTCTACAATGTTTTTCTCTCAGCCATGTTGTAAAATATTTTTGTCTTCCCCATCACCTTCCTGGCAATGCCTAAAAGTATTTATTGGTTAATGAAATATACCTGAGTTATGTCTATAAAACCTTTATTATAGAACATCCTAATATGCACTGAATGACATATACCTACAGATTTGGCCATAATTCTATATACAGTACTTGACAGTTGTCACGGGAAAATAAAAGGTGGCTATTATTTCATCTCACCTTGAAGCACACAGATAAATGTGTTCCATTAAAGTGGGATCAAATTACAAATATATCAACACAATGGCTTACTTGGACTACGGCTTAGTGCAAAAATTACTTAGAAATCTATCTATATACCTAGGCTGCTTCCCCCAAGGAAAGGGAGGTAGCCGAGACAGGACGACACACTCCCCATTTACTCATCCATTCAAACACATTCATTCGCATCTTAGCCCCAAAGGGGAGAACGGACAGATCCTCGCCGCACCACACCGCACAAGGGTCAACTGCGCAATGCAATCAGTGACATCCGCAGCAGGGCCCGACAGCAGAGCTGCTTTACCCCTGCCGCATCATAATAGACCCATCCCCTTACCCGCACCTGACCTGAAAGCTGAGCAGACCAAATGCGGGAGAATATCCCCTCAGGGCTGCGTCATCACTTATTCATTCACAATTTCTCTCCATTTATTTCTGTCACGCACAGCCACTCTTCCTTGCTCAACAGACATCCCTCTCACATCCAGCGCTCTCTTCACACTGTCCATCCATCCTATTCGTGGTCTTCCTCTCAGCCTTACACCTCTCACATCAGATCTAGTTATCTTTTTCACCAATCGCTCATTATCCATTCTCTCCATATGCCCAAACCATCGCAACACCCTCTGCTCAACTCTACCAGCCATCTCCCGAACAACTCCAGTTCTCCTTCGCACTTCATCATTTCGCACTCGATCCATACGCGTCACTCCACACACACTCCTCAGACACCTCATCTCCATTACATTCAAACTTTTCCTCTCTGCTACACCCATATTCCATGTTTCATCCCCATATAACGCAGTCGGTACCACAACACCCTCATACAGCCTTCTCTTTACATCCATTCTAAGCAAACGACATCTAAACACTTTTTTCATTCCTCCCAGCACCTTTCCTACTTCATTTATTCTAAACTTCACTTCTGCATCTATTCTTCCATCCACAGCAACAAGTGACCCTAGATATTTCAAACACTCTACTTAGAAATGTCAACACAAAATTGGACTAAAATATTACATAGTACTTCTAGGTTTGACTGCCAAGAGTTTTTGTATATCACAACTTCACTTCCAGTTCCGGTTCCGGCCACAAGTTCCGGCATAGTTCCGGCTAGTTCCGGTTCCGGCCGGAACTCGATGTGCTGGTTCCGGTGTATTCCTAAGTCGTACACGTGTGCACGCATTAATACATATATAAATGTATACATTCATGCATAAGTACACATGTACGTGCATACATAAAGGCATACGTACATAATACACATGTAGATGCATACACATTAATGCAGACGCACATATCTGCATGTACACATAAAAGAACACATGCATACACGTACTACATACATTAGTACAGAGTCTGGACGCACACAAGTGCGTACCTACATACATACACATCCCAAATGCACATAGACATGAACACAAATACCTACACACAATCATACATTTATGGACATCTCCATATACACAGGAATACACGCACACTGTGCATGGAAAGACCCACGTACACACACATTCATTCATTCATTCCTCCATCCATATGCTTTTTCGTTCATTAATATTTTCACTGCCATGCACACTACCCTACCTGCTAAGCCCTTTACCTTGATAACCTTTACTATTATTATTATTATTATTATTATTATTATTATTATTATTACTACTACTATTATTATTATTATTATTATTATTATTATTATTGTTATCATTATTACCATTATTATTTTTATTATTATTATTATTATTATTATTATTATTATCATTATTATTATTATTATTATCATTATTATTATTATTATTATTATCATTATTATTAGTATTATTATTAGTATTAGTATTATTATTATTATTATCATTATTATTATTATTATTATTATTATTATTATTATTATTATTATTATTATTATTTACAACGATACATCCTGACCCGTCTCTCGTCGGGTAAGGAAGCTCCCAAGTACCTCTTCGTTAGCGATTTATTTTTGGATATGGCTGGTTAATATCGTTTTGTACGTTATTTATGCAGTGTATGGTGATATTGGAAGGACTGGCATAACACGGAAAAGGGTAATAAGGTGTGAAAAAAAAAATAAATCGCTAAGGAAGAGGTGTTTGGGAGCCTCCTTCCCCCACGAGACTTCCGGTAAAATTGTCTATAACTTTTTTCTTTCTTTTTTTTTAGGGAAGAGGTCAAGGTGTGTATGTTGGTGTGGTGGAGGTAGCCGTTGCACCTCTTCCTAAGCGATTTATTTTGCCTCTTTCACCTACTGATGTTTTAAATTGTAATGTAAACTATGTGGACATGAGATGCAGAGAGAATACAAGTGGATATCAAGGTGTAATTATGCAGAGTAAATCGCTGTGGAAAAGACATTAAGAAGCCTATGCCATTTTGAATATAACCTTGTGAATTATGTGGTTGTGTGTTATTTTGGTTGTGTGTGTGTGGGTGGTTGTGTGCGTGTGTGTGTGTGTACAGGTCTTCTCATGTATGGTGCTTATCGTTTGATTTAGTTTATAAAGGCACCAATATGCGGCTCTCCATGCTGCTCGATCTCTGTCAGCCTCCCCATTCAGTTCCTTATCCATGAGGCCACACAATTACCTCGTCCCAGGACTGTTTTCGTCTGCCTCTCGCAACCCTACCCTTGCCGTTCACACCTCTTACGTTCCGCACACAGCTGCCATCTTCCCTACTCACAACATGTTCACACTGTCTCAACCTACCCCTCATCATCACAACACTATTACATTCAACTCCCATTCTTCCTACCGGTTCTTTAATCACAGTCCTACCCTCCCCCCCTCCCCCCGGCCTTTCATTTAAGGACGCACTGCACATCCATCTAATCATTATCATTGCTGTTGGTTTCAGTCTAGGAATACTCTCTTCCTTTACTGCCCAGGCCTCACTATCATACAGCAGTAATCACCTAACACATCCTATATACAAGGACGCGTAGCAAGGAGGAGCAGCCCTCTCAGTGTCAGATGAGGCAGCAGCTCCTTGAATGTCCTCCATCAACACCTTACCCTAACCCACCTCCAGCACATAACATGTCCCCTAAATAACAAAACTCCTCCAAACACTCACCAGACTCTCCAGCAAGATCAGTCCTTTCACGCCTGTCAATATCTACACGTTCTTCCCGACACAGCACACAAACGAAATTGGCATTATTTCTTAGCCTATCTCAATAACACCCATCCCTTATGCACCCACTTAACACATACACTGCACAAGATGGAGTTAGTTCCCACACCCTTGTGGTAAACTGCACATAGCCACACACACTCTGCTCTGACAGCACCGGCACCAGCCTCAAGTATCATCACTTGTTTTATCCCCATTTGCTGTCAAACCCTTCTGCCCCACTCCATCAAACCCTTCTGCCCCACTCCATCAAACCCTTCTGCCCCACTCCATCAAACCCTTCTGCCCCATTCCATATGCCCCACTCCATCAAACCCTTCTGCCCCACTCCATCAAACCCTTCTGCCCCATTCCATCCAACCCTTCTGCCCCACTCCATCAAACCCTTCTGCCCCACTCCATCAAACCCTTCTGCCCCACTCCATCAAACCCTTCTGCCCCATTCCATCCAACCCTTCTGCCCCACTCCATCAAACCCTTCTGCCCCACTCCATCAAACCCTTCTGCCCCATTCCATCAAACCCTTCTGCCCCACTCCATCAAACCCTTCTGCCCCACTCCATCAAACCCTTCTGCCCCACTCCATCAAACCCTTCTGCCCCATTCCATCAAACCCTTCTGCCCCATTCCATCTCTCCACCCCTAATTCTTCTCCCCGCCTCCCTTCATTCTCCTCAATAATCACAAAGTAATCAGCATACATCAACTCCCAACAGAGTCCGCATTTAAAGTTATATGAGAGAGCTTCAAGCACCATGACCCCTGACTCACGCCAGGATTCACGAAAAACTCATCACTCAAATTCCATTCACTCTCACGTGGGAGCAAGCATCGTTGTACATTGCCATAGTTACTCTTTGCAGCCACTCTTGGATCTCAAACTTTCTCATTGCCCACTTCACCATCCCCCAAGGAACTCTGTTAAAGGCTTTCTCCAATTCAGCAAAAAGTACAGCTCCCTCATCTTTCTGATATATTTTCTTGAAGTTATCGGACGGTGAATATTGCATCAATTGCCCCATTCCCTGGCATAAACCCAAACTGCATCTCACTAAAATTCACTCTTTCCCTTATCATACCATCCAGGACCCTTTCTATATCCTCATTATGCCTTTATAATTTCCTCTCTCCAGGGCCTCACCCTTACCCTTATACGCTTTAACAATCACACACTTCAGCCAGTCATCTGTGAGTACACATATAATCGAATGTATCATATCAGTAACTAAACCCACTCCCATGTCCCCTGAGGTCTTCAACATTTCAGCAGTAAACCCAGACACACACCCTCCCTCCTCAACTACGTCCTGCAAATTGCTCTGCACACAGTAGCAGCATTAATCAAGGACCGTGGTTCAAACACTGGATCCACTGACTCCAAACCTTCCTTATTTCAGTCACTTCTATCAGGAACCGGTTATAATCTTCTCTACTAGCATGTTTAATCCTCACTGCCCACCACTACCTTACCTTTATCATTCTTCACACACGGCTCACCTGTGATATCCATGTTTTCTCTGATAATCTGATTTGCCACCTTAAATATCACATTTTTCCTTTTGGCACTGCTGAGGCTATTCAGTAGAAGTCTCTGAAACTCAGATTTTGTCCTGTATACCTCCTTTCTGGCCCTAAACTTGGCAACCAAGTATTCCCTTCTGTCACCACCCATTTTCCATTCCCTGAAGAGTCTTCTCTGCTCCTTCACTGCGGCTTTTACACCCTCATCCCACCACTATGCAACCTTGTTTTAGCAGACCGTTGTCCATCCACACTGAATCAGTAACTCTAAAGAAACTGTTTTTGAGATCTATGTATTGCTCATTAATACTGTCTACAGCTCCTTGTTCAGCCACCGTTCACTCATCTCGCTATAGAAGGCATCCCTTACTGTCTGGGTATCAAACTTCCATATTTCCCTCTTGGGTGTATAGTTTTTTTTTTTTTTACCACGCTCTCCTTCAGCACCACGTCACATGTCAGTAATTTGTGTTGCTGCACAACACCATTCAGTCTGTATAGCTTTTACACCCTTCACTAACACTAACCTTCTATCAGCCCCCCTCACCAGGAAATAATCAGTCTGGCTACTCTTATCCCAAGCTCATTAATCAGCCTACTCTCTCTCTCTCTTCCTAAAAAGCATTTTGCACAATCATGTTCAATGCCTCCGCAGACTGTAGTATCCTTTCCTCTGTCACGGGGTTTTTATAGATAAATGCTTATATTATTTAAATGATAATAATGTTTAACAATATTGAAGAGCAGGGACAATGATTGTCTTGCTAAATCAAGCAATGATTACTTTACGCTGGCTTGCTTCGCATGATTCTCTAAGAACGAGAATTTATAAACTTTCTCAACAGTACACAGCAGAGACTAATTACTCAATTGCTGTTTATTAGTACTGTTAGCCTCTGGAGAAAGTTACTTCACCCCTGACAATAAATAACTAATACTAATAATAGTATCAGGTTCTTGCTGTTGCTTAACTCCTAGGAGGCACAACGGATTTTAAGCTTAATACAACAAGACTGGCCTAAGTACCAGTTATGAATGGCAAACGTTTATGCAAGCTAGGAGCTATAAGAGAAATAAGCTTAATTGCGGAGAAATGAAACAAGAGTTTACATTACATTGAGCTCAAGAAAAAGAACTGTTAAATTTATTGATTACAAAAATAAATTTAACGTTACATTTCAAAATGAATTCAAATAAATAGATCGTACTCACTCACTCACTCACTCAAAAGCTAAATTCTTACACCTAGAAAAGAACACAACATGCAGCGCAGCCGGCCAGCATGTAAGGAAACAGCTTACCTAACTAAACTCTTAAACCTAGGAAAATACAAAAAGGAAATACTGGTCAATGAATGTGATGTATCATCCAAAGAGGGGTGGGAGCTTGGAGAACTGTAAAGTGGAGTTTGGGTACTAGCTGACCTCTCACACTGCTGGAGCACAGGACCTCTCTCCGTCACAGCAAACACTTGACTGAGTAAGTTGTGGGAAAGAAAAGAGGAGCACTAGGCCGCATTTTTTAACGGTCGAGTGAGCGAAACGCTCCCAAAACAAATCGCTCAGCGGAAGCGCTAATGTCTCAAACAAAGACGATCACGTATGACAATGAAAAATTGATTTGACAAAGCTTCCGTCCGAATGAGCAGTTAACTGAACGATAAACTGGGATTCCACTTGAGTTCGCGCTTTTCACAAAAGCCAATGTCACTAGCCGACTCGTGACATCCTCTTCCACATTTCTAATACCAAATGCGTATTCCCTGTACAGCCCTTCATATCTGTGAGCTGTGGCGCACACATGACCATTTGAATCCCCAGCCAAAATGACAGTCTTATCATCCCCCATATCACACACCTCACATATCAAATCATCCAAAAATTTGTCATTTTCTTTATCACCCAAGCTAACCTATTGGGCACACGCCAAAACAAATGTTACCAGATGTTTTTCAACAATATTTTCCATTGTATTATCCTTTCATTTTACTCTCACTACATCCATAACACATTCCACCCATTTCTCTTCGACCAGCACGCGCACACCACCATGTCCGTTCACATTTCCCCTCTAAAATAACATATCTACAATCATTCCCAACAATCATCCTAGCTGACTTTCCCCTGAACCTAACTTCCTGTAAGCAGCAGACATTACTGTACCTGCCTCCTGGTCAAAGTCTCCACCACTTCCACCTTAACTCTTCAAGTTATCTACATTCCAAGTTGCCACTCTGAACCCTTTGGGTGATTTGGATTCCTCAGGCTTTTTTTTTTTTTTTTTTTTTTTTTTTTTTTAGTCATGATCGGCAAGTAAAGGAGGAATGGGCCACAGGCCCCGCCCACCCATACAACTCCTGGTCCACGGAGGGGTCAAGTACCCATACGAGTAGCCCATCAGCCGTGACCAGTGGCTATGGCAGTGGCTTTAGGGCATCCTGCCAGGACAGCTATAGGGGCACCTTGGCACTGTAATTGCTTTGCCATTATACACCCAATGATAGGGCAGCATCATGAGGTACTACTGCTAGGTTCGGGCTCCTCTCTAGTGGGTAGAAGCCTCAGCTTGGGAACCATAATGCCCTTTACCCTCTGGCAAAGATCTGAGCCCCATCCCGTCCCAGGCCACAAACTGCACCGACAGAGCCTGTACCACGCCTCCCATCAAGTCATCCATTAGGTTAATTAGGTTACGGGGGCAAAGTTTTACGGTCGCATGTCCTTGCTGGTGTCAACCCCTGTGGTACAGTAGATTAGTGTGTGTGTGTGTGTGTGTGTGTGTGTGTATGTGTGGTGTGTCAGGTGTTTGTACTGTAGTACATTGGACAGAGAAAAGTGTTCGCCTGACTGATGTTTTCCTCCACAGAAACCGATGGCAAATGCAGAGTATCAGGCCGGCAGTCTTAGAAGAACGACAACCAAAGGCAACAAGATAGCAACCCCAGAAGACACGGCAACCCAGGACAGCTAAATGGCAATAGATGACAACGGGACAACCATAGGCGACGAGATGGCATTTTGGGATGACGAGATGGCAACAAAAGAAGATATGACAACCTAGGATGACAAATGGCAACCTTGGACGGCGAGATGACAATAGAAGACAACTCAAGAGGACAAGATGGCAACCCTGGAGAGCAAGAATGGCAACCAAGAGAAACCATCAGCGTCTGGGTCAAAAGTGGGTAGGAGGCTTAGGAGCACCTTTCCCTTAGCGATTTATTTTCCTGTACACCCAAGCTTTCTCTCGCATGTTGTTTGTACTTTTAATATCCTTCGTTTGCATCAGTAACAAGTGAAATGTGTACACTAAATCACTAAGGAAGAGTTGTTAAGAAGCCTCCAAAAGCACATAGAATATTACCCTGTATTTTGTATTTGAGGGGAAGAGCAGGGGAAGTCGTTGAGGCATTCAGTAGGAGGTGGGTGGATGTGGCGTGTTTGCAGGAAGTCCGGTACAGGGGTGGATCAGCCAGAAAGATTGTTGGGAAGGACTGTTGCTATAAGTTGTTTTGGCAGGGGGGGACAAACGGATATGGAGGAGTTGCTGTGATGGTTGCGGAGAAATGGGTGGAATATGTTATGAATGTTTTGAGAGTAAGCGATAGGATATTGGTAGTGAAAATTCTGTTGGGAAGAAAGATAGCTGTGATTATATCGGCATATGCTCCACAGGCAGGATTGGATGAATCAGAGAAAGATAGATTTTGGGATGATTTAATACGTGTAGTGGGTGGTATGCAGGATGATGAGATAGTGATTTTGGGAGGGGACTTAAATGGTCATGTAGGTGAAGCAGCACAAGGTTATGAAGGAGTGCATGGGGATGTGCGTATGGTCTAAGGAATGCAGAAGGGGAAAGGATACTCGAGTTTGGGGAGGCAACGGACATGATTGTGTGCAACACATATTTTAGGAAAAGAGACAGTAGGTTAATTACGTATGAGTCTGGGGGAAATAGCAGTCAGATAGATTATTTTCTGGTTAGGAGGGCCGATAGGAGGTTAGTGAGGGATGTTAAAGTTATAGGAAGTGAGGAGTGTGTGCATCAGCACAAACTATTGATTTGTGATATGGTGCTTAAAGAACAAGTGATGAAAAAGAGGACTTATGTACCTAGGAGGAAAATATGGAAGCTGAAAAACCAAGTAGTAAGGGATGCCTTCTATAGCGTGTTGAGGAGAGTGGTGGCTGAACAGGGAGCTGTAGACAGAGGCGTTAATGAACAGTACAGAGCCCTCAAGAACAATTTCTTGAGAGTTACTGATGTAACATGCGGCTGGACAAGAGGACCACCAAGACATAAAGTAACTTGGTGGTGGGATGAGGGTGTAGAAGCTGCAGTTAAGGAGAAAAGAAGGCTTTTCCGGGAATGGAAGAAGGGTGGTAGCAAAGAGGAATATTTGGCTGCCAAGCGTAGGGCTAGGAGAGAGGTATACAGGGCAAAGTCTGAGTCACAGAGACAATTACTAGATAACCTAAATCATGGGGAAAGGAAAAATATATTTAGGGTGGCAGGTCAGGTGAAGAGGGATAATCGGGATATCATAGGTGAGCAGTGTGTGAAGAATGATGAAGGAAGGGTAGTGGTGAACAGTGAGGATATTAAAAATGCATGGAGAGAGCATTATAACCGGTTGTTGAATGAGGAGTTTGACTGGGACAGGGAAGGTTTGGAGCCAGCAGATCCAGTGTCTGGCCCTTGGCCTTTGATTGATACTGCTACTGTGAGTGAGGCAATAGGCAGGATGAGGGTGGGGAAGGCAGCAGGTGTGTCTGGGTTGACTGCCGAAATGTTGAAGGCCTCAGGCGATATAGGGGTGAGTTTAGTCACTGACCTGATAAACAGGATTATTTATGAGTGTGTTGTCCCAGATGATTGGCTGAAGAGTGTAATTGTAAATGTGTATAAAGGGAAGGGTGATGCCCTGGAAAGAGGAAATTATAGAGGTATGAAGCTTTTAGATCAGATAATGAAGGTAATGGAGAGAGTTTTAGAAGGTATGATTAGAGAAAGAGTGAATATTGATGAGATGCAGTTTGGGTTTATGCCAGGTAGGGGGACCACTGATGCCATATTCATTGTTCAACAGCTTCAGGAAAAATATATTGGTAGGAGAAGGGATCTTTATTTTGTTTTTGTTGATTTGGAAAAGGCCTTTGACAGAGTCCCTAGAGAGGTGGTGAAGTGGGCAATGAGAAAGCTTGGCTTGGAGGAGTGGCTGGTTAGGGTGGTTATGGCCATGTATGTGGGTGCTCACACCCAGGTGAGAGTGAATGGAGATTTGAGTGATGAGTTTTCCGTGAATGTTGGTGTGCATCAGGGGTCAGTCTTGAGTCCCATGTTGTTTATCATGGTACTTGAAGCCCTTTCACGTGACTTTAGAAATGGACTCCCGTGGGAGTTGTTGTATGCTGATGATTTGGTGTTGATTGCAGAGAATGAAAGGGAGGCGGAGGAAAGGTTTAGGAAGTGGAGAGATGGTATGGGAAAAAAGGGTTTAAGGGTAAATGCAGATAAAACAAAAGTGATGATATCTGGGGTTGGTGGCGGTACTGTCAAAGACGAGGGAGAGTGGCCATGTGCAATTTGCCACAAGGGCGTGGGAAGTAATTCCATCTTGTGCAGTGTGTGTGATAAATGGGTGCATAAGAGATGTAGTGGTATCAGAGGTAGACTGCGAGATAATGCTGTTTTTATGTGTACGGCGTGCCGGGGTGAGCAGGTGGAGATCGTCAGACGTGAAAGGATTGAACTTGCTGGTGAATCTCTTGAGTGCGTGGAAGAGTTTTGTTATTTGGGAGACATGTTGTGTGCTGGAGGCGGGGCTGGAGCTAGCTCTGTGGCTAGGGTGAGAAGTGGTTGGAAGAAGTTCAGGGAGCTCTTGCCTCTCCTGGACATTGAGAGGGCTCTCCTTACGTGCTAAGGGGTCTTTGTATGCAGCATGTGTTAGGAGTCTAATGCTGTATGGCAGTGAGACCTGGGCAGTGAAGGAGGAAGACATTCGCCGGCTCAGACGTACAGAAATGACAATGATTAGGTGGATGTGCAGTGCGTCCCTGCGTCCAAGGCCTGGAGGGGCTGGGTTTACAATGGAAGAGTTGAGAGGTAGGATGGGACTGGAGTGTATTGGTGTTGTGATGAGGAGAGGTAGATTGAGGTGGTTTGGACATGTGGAGAGGATGGGGGATGATAATTGGGTGAGGAAGGTGAGAAGTGTTAATATTGGGGGTGGGGTTATGAGGGGTAGACCGAGAAAGACATGGGACGAGGTCATTAAGTGTGACCTTAGGGTTAAGGGACTGAACAGGGAGGCTGCAATGGAACGTGCAGCATGGAGAGCCGCCATTAGGTGACCAAGGCCGACACATGCAAGCATGTTGGAGCCTTTAAAAACGAAACGAAACGAAACGAAACGAGGTGGTGTAGTAGGGATGATGATAATACTGTAGTTATGGCGGCACTTGTAACTGTTAATCTGGAAGGATATTCACACCTTAGGCACCTTTCACGTTCCTGTGTTTCCCAGGCCATAGAGACACTGATGCTAGGGAGAGATGGGAGACAGAATCAGAGCCGGCTGAGAGACTTTAATGTACTATGGGTCACAAAAGTATCGGGGCACAGAGGGTCCGATGCCTACCGAAAACATTCCAGCAACTTCTGATGTTTACCAACGTCTCATTGCGTATGAACAATGTCTCTTTATATAAACATAACATTTGCTATATGTTTGCAAGAGGATATTGCTAGTTGGCAATATACGACACCTCCTGACAACAGGGCTACCAATATATGGTAGGTCGGACACCAATATTTCAGTGACCTTCGTTCTGTGCTCCCTAACGTTTCACACATATTGTTCACTGATACTTTTGTGACCCGTAGTACCTGTATTTTCCCAGGCAATAGAGAGGCTGATTCTAGGGGGAGAGGAGAGACAGAATCGGAGCCAGCCGAGGGACCTTCATGTACCTGTATTTCCTCAGGTGATAGAGACTGATGCTAGGGAGTGGGGAGAGAGAGAATCAGAGCCAGCTGAGAGAGACCAGAGACGAGGTGGGAGCGCCAGAAAGGATAGGTTACAGGTTGTGTTTTTTTCCTTTAGGGTGTGATTAAAAGTGTGAAGTAAAAAGGTCGCTGCATGACAGTATTGTGACACCAACTCTGACGTAAGGAAATGAAGCTTAGACCTTGTTGGAGGGACACAATTCAGAGTGAGAGCAGTGGAAATGAGTTATGAGAGGAGTATGTGGAGTCACATGGAGTGACAGGCTGACAAATGAAGAAGAGAAGGAGAGGTGTGGTGTTGATGTGGATGTGATAGGAAGCGTTAGGAGAAACACACTGAGGTGCTTTAGCCATAGGGAGAGGATGGAGAGCGAGAGATGGACGAGGTGAGTGTATGTGAGTGAGGTGGAGGGGAGAGAGGGAGGAGGAGGTCAAGGATGAGATGGAGGGATGGAGTGGAAAGGTATATGGGAAAGGGGGGTGTGAGCTGAGAGCAGGGCAGTGAAATGGTGGGGTACAGGGCGACATGGATGCCATTTGTTTGTGGTCACCCCTTACGGGATTAAGGCTTCTGGCAAAAGAAAGAAATGTGTGATTTGTGTGTGTGTGGTTCTACAGTGAACAGGGTAGAGAGGAATAGGAGAGCAAGCCAGCTGGAGATGGAGATAAATTATTGCACTAAATTTACTGATATACTTTTATAATACCTGCACTCTTTTGACATACTTTTTTTGCGCTATACTGTACAAATATACTTTTAGGTAACACTGCCTCCTGCCAGGGTAACTTGACATGCTGCCGTCATAGCTGCTAATGCACTTTGTAAATATCCATGGCAAATATCAACACTTGTAGGAAGAAAGATAATAAAAGAACAAGCTGTATAGCAAGTTGATTCCACCTTTCATGTTATGGATTGGGCTGGGTAAAAAAGTCTACGGATATAAAACCCATATTTCAACGTAGAATTTCTCACATCCAGTGGAGTATGGCATAAACTCCTTGGGTGTAAAACCTAAATTCAACTTAGAATATTCACTTATACTTTATCAATGGACACCTACCTTTAATTAATAATGGTTATAGTAATTTGTAAGCATGAGTCCCTGGTTCCAATTACTGCCATGTTAAGTGACTAGCCCTAATAGCCTCATCTTGGCTGGACTTTATAATCGTCCACAGTGCTAGTTTCACGTAGTACCTGCAGTGTTTCGTGCTACTGCCAGGTTATATAATACAGCTTAGGGGAGATAACCTGGCCATGCCCCTGTACACTAGTCCTCCTGTAGGTCATATTTTATCTCCTAGACATTTATCTCATAGTTACTTTTATCTCATAGTTACTTTTATCTCAGTCTCTCAGGTTGATGCTTTATATAACAATACCACTTCATACCAGCACTATTTATACCAGGCTTTATACCAGTACTGTCAAGTTATGCACACTCTTTAGTAGTTTCTTATATTTTTATCAAAGCTCTTATCCAACCCTGTTCAGTTGCCAGTGTATACAACAAGTCCTCATCACTTAGGTCTATAGTGGATTATAAATATTAAAAGTTCCAGTGCTACTTAGGGAACAGATTGGCCACCTTC
This sequence comes from Coenobita brevimanus, assembly GCF_032717465.1. Classification (NCBI taxonomy): domain Eukaryota; kingdom Metazoa; phylum Arthropoda; class Malacostraca; order Decapoda; family Coenobitidae; genus Coenobita; species Coenobita brevimanus. The sequence continues at coordinate 4,758,082 of NC_136989.1, forward strand.
CTCCCAGTTTGGTGTGTTTTCTGTCAGGTTTTCAGAACACATCCAAGACAATGAAGAGGGCTGCCTGTGTTAGGAAGAGGGCTTGGTGCGTTAGGAAGAGGGATTTCTGTTAGGAAGAGGGCTGCATGTGTTAAGAGGAGGGATGTCTGTTAGGTAGAGGACCGGCTGTGTTAGGAACAGGGATGTCTCTGTTAGGAAGAGGGTTAGCTGTGTTAGAAGATGGATGTGTGTTAGGAAGAACAATGTGTGATAGGAAGAGGGCTGCCTGCATTAGGATGAGGGATGTCTGTGTTAGGAGGAGGGATGTCTGTGTTAGGAAGAGGGATGTCTGTGTTAGGTAGAGGACTGGCTGTGTTAGGAAGAGGGATGTCTGTGTTAGGTATAGGACTGGCTGTGTTAGGAAGAGGGATGTCTGTGTTAGGAAGAGGGATGTCTGTGTTAGGTATAGGACTGGCTGTGTTAGGAAGAGGGATGTCTGTGTTAGGTAAAGGGATGTCTGTGTTAGGAAGAGGACTGGCTGTGTTAGGAAGAGGGATGTCTGTGTTAGGTAGAGGGATGTCTGTGTTAGGAAGATGACTGGCTGTGTTAGTAAGAGGACTGGCTGTGTTAGTAAGTGGACTGGCTGTGTTAGTAAGAGGACTGGCTGTGTTAGGAAGAGGACTAGCTGTGTTAGTAGGAGGGCTGGCTGTGTTAGTAAGAGGGATGGCTGTGTTAGTAAGAGGACTGGCTGTGTTAGTAAGAAGACTGGCTGTGTTAGTAAGAGGGCTGGCTGTGTTAGTAAGAGGACTGGCTGTGTTAGTAAGAGGGCTGGCTGTGTTAGGTAGTGGACTGGCTGTGTTAGTAAGAGGGCTGGCTGTGTTAGTAAGAGGACTGGCTGTGTTAGTAAGAGGGCTGGCTGTGTTAGTAAGAGGACTGGCTGTGTTAGGAAGAGGGCTGGCTGTGTTATCAAAGCCACTGCAGGTAGTTTACAATTGCTATCCTTTTGTCCAAGCCATTTTCATTGTAATTATTAGTTATTCTTTTTTCTTATGACATTCTTTCAAAGTAGCTCCAAATACCGATTCCTTTTGTACTGTTATCAAAGCCATTCTAAGTTCCAAGCCTATTTCATGGCCACCCTTGCCAAAATTCACCAGGGTTTTCAAATGAGGTAGACACTATTCCCTTATCAAAGCTTCTCACCAGCTCTGTATGAAGCCAAAATACTAATTAATCTGAAGGTTGGACTGATGTAGTTAGGGAGTGGTAGTGGGGCTCAGTTCTCCATCGAAAGGAAAAATATAGAAAACACAAGGTACTAATTTTTATTTTCTTCAAATATATAAACTGATAAGACTCTTGATTTCTTCGTAACTAGCACCAAATTAGTCTTAAATATTCTAAGGAACTCTGGAGATATTGTAACAACTCTCCATGAGCGACTTAATACATGCAGTACAGGTAAGTGTCCCCTTGTTTATTATTGGTACCAAATAACTAAAATACAGTACCAGTCCCGGCCGCAAAGCTAGTGGGGCCGTGGTGGCAGAGTGGGTAGAGAGGCGGCATGCCAATCTACTGGACCCGGGTTCGATTCCTGGGAAATAGAGGAATATTTAAAAGTGTGGCAGTGTCCGTAGTGACCTGTCATTTGGACCCGAGTTCGACTCCCGGTTGACTTAGAGGTTATTTAAGGTAGTTCGGCAGTCACTTAGTGGCCTGCCCGGTGGTGGGGATTTGGGCAGTCACGTAGTTGACCTGCCGGGGCGAATGTAAAAGTATACACACACACTAACACAAGACAGACAGACACACACACTAACACAAGACAGACAAACACACACACACACACACACTAACACAAGACAGACACACACACACACACACACACTAACACAAGACAGACACACACACACACACTAACACAAGACAGACACACACACACACACTAACACAAGACAGACACACACACACACACTAACACAAGACAGACACACAGTCACACGGCAGACACACACAACATATGCATAAGGGTAGGGTGTGGAAGGAAGGGGGTTTTATTTCTAAGCCCCAAAAATCCAATTGGATTTTTTGGACTTAGAAATAAAACCCCCCTACCTTCCACACCTTACCCTTGTGAATAAGTCCCCTGTCTGTCTTAGTGTATGTATGTCTGTCAGTGTATGCCTGTGTGTGTTTAAGTGTATGTATGTGTGACTGTGAGCAGCAGGTCACTACGGACACTGCCACAACATTTTTTTTTTTTTTTTTTTTAAATATTGCCTCTATCCTCCCGGGAATCGAACCCGGGTTACCTCAATTAGAAAGCCAAGCCCATACAGACTCTGCCATCACGATCACACCTGGAGGGAATCTGGAACTGCTACTGCATTTTCCTTACTTGTTACCTGACAAAACAAGGAAATATGAGAGTGTAATATGCAGAATAAGTTGCTAAAATAGAGTTGTTACTATCTAGAACCACTTAGAATACCTAACACTGTAATTTAAGGCTAATCACGAAGAAGTGCAGAGTATCGTGCATCTACTTATGTACCGTAAAAGGAACAAATAAAAACAGGACTTAGTATTTTTTTATTCTTTTTTATTTTGGATAATTTACAATACTTTCTTTACCTTCCCTGTGTTATTTTTATTTATCGTATCTGCCAGGCTCCTAACACACTCGACTGGACCAAATCGCCTGTTGTCAGCTGTAAAGAAATGCTAGAGTTATTCCATCATGTAAGGGTTAATGCTGACAGTGTATTAACTCTCTAAGGCTCCCATAACTCACTCTCAGCTCAGTAAAATCGTCTGGTTTAACTGGAATGTCACTAAAATTGTCCCGAACATAAGGGGGTTAATGAATGCCTTCGTTACCCCTTTTATGCGCGGGGGTACTCTATGTCCAACTGACGGGGGGTACTATGCTGTTCGACTGAAAGTGAGTCATAGGAGCCTGGGAGAGCTAATATGATACTTCACTGACTTTAACTTGGCTAGAATTACACTTGCCATCTCTCCATCTCGATTTCTGACCTGTAGCAATGCATTAACACCAGAATACGATGCTAGCCAACGAAGAAATGCTTAGAAGGGATGCAGGGCCGTAGTATTGCCTCACCCTGCCTCTGAGATACGGGAAATAGCCTACAAATGGACGAAAAATTCCCGAGTTAAACTATGCGTACGACTCAGCATTCAGAATAGAGATAGACGGCAATTTTAGGCCAAATTAGTGTAAAAAAAAAGAGGTGTCTTCCGCTTGGCCTCTTCCCGTCGCATCAATGCAGCGGTGGCGCCATCTTGTGCGAGGAATGTGAGAATACCAGGCCAATTCAGTACGAGGACGCATATCAGTTTTTTCGAAATGGTGGGGTTAGATAAAAATTTCACTGAGCCCTTCCATACGTCAAGGCTACTTAAAGCCAAATAACATGGTCTGGAGGCATCAAAAATAAAATACAAAACATCTACATGATATAAAAACATCTGTCCACTTCCGGGACTCGATCTCTGGCGCCTAGGACAGCGCTTTCCATCTGCTGACGTCATATTTTACTCTTACTCTTTGCCAGGCTTCAGACGATTTCAAGGAACATAAGAAAACCGCAAGATAAGGGAGCAGAAACAGTCTTCATTAACTCCCAAACTAAGAACAACTTAATGAATTTGTTCATACCCCACCCAACCCCCTCCAACCCCACTGCACCCCACACAACTCCGATCCCACCCCACTGCACCCCACCCAACCCCGATCCTATCCCATGCACCCCACCCAACCCCACTCCTACCCCACTGCACCCCACCCAACCCCGATCCCACCCCACTGCACCCCACCCAACCGCAGTCCTACCCCACTGCACCCCACCCAACCCCACACCTACCCCAATGCACCCCACCCAACCCCACTCCTACCCCACTACACCCCACCCAACCCCACTACTACCCTATTGTACCCCACCCAACCCCGATCCCACCCCACTGCACCCCACCCAACCCCGATACGACCCCATTGCATCCCACACAACCCCCTCCAACCCCACTGCACCCCACACAACCCTGATCCCACCCCACTGCACCCCACACAACCCCGATCCTATCCCATGCACCCCACCCCACCCCAGTCCTACCCCACTGCACCCCACCCAACCCCAATCCTACCCCACTGCACCCCACCAAACCCAGATCCCACCCCACTGCACCCCACCCAACCCCGATCCTACCCCACTGCACCCCACCCAACCCCGATCCTACCCCACTGCACCCCACCTAACCCAGATCCTACCCCATGCACCCCACCCAACCGCAGTCCTACCCCACTGCACCCCACCCAACCCCACTCTTACCCCACTGCACCCCACCCAACCCCACTCCTACCCCACTGCACCCAACCCAACCCCACTACTACCCCACTGCACCCCACCCAACCCCAGTCCTACTCCACTGTACCCCACCCAACCCCACTACTACCCCACTGCACCCCACCCAACCCCGATCCTACCCCACTGCAACCCACACAATCCTAATCCTATCCTACTACACCCCACCCAATCCCACTCCTACCCCACTGCACCCCACCCAACCCCACAACAACCCCACTGTACCCAACCCAACCCCAGTCCTACCCCACTGCACTCCACCCAACCCCACTCCTACCCCACTGCACTCCACCCCACCCCACTCTTACCCCACTGCACTCCACCCAACCCCAGTCCTACCCCACTGCACTCCACCCAACCCCAGTCCTACCCCACTGCACTCCACCCAACCCCACTCCTACCCCACTGCACTCCACCCCACCCCAGTCCTACCCCACTGCACTCCACCCAACCCCAGTCCTACCCCACTGCACTCCACCCAACCCCCACTCCTACCCCACTGCACTCCAACCAACCCCACTCCTACCCCACTGCACTCCAACCAACCCCAGTCCTACCCAACTGCACTCCACCCAACCCCAGTCCTACCCCACTGCACTCCAACCAACCCCACTCCTACCCCACTTCACTCCACCCCACCCCAGTCCTACCCCACTGCACTCCACCCCACCCCAGTCCTACCCCACAGCACTCCAACCAACCCCAGTCCTACCCCACTGCACTCCACCCAACCCCACTCCTACCCCACTGCACTCCACCCAACCCCAGTCCTACCCCACTGCACTCCACCCAACCCCAGTCCTACCCCACTGCACTCCAACCAACCCCACTCCTACCCCACTGCACTCCAACCAACCCCAGTCCTACCCCACTGCACTCCACCCAACCCCACTCCTACCCCACTGCACTCCACCCAACCCCACTCCTACCCCACTGCACTCCACCCAACCCCAGTCCTACCCCACTGCACCCCACCCAACCCCAGTCTTTCCCTACTTCAGTATCTCTCTGAAAAAGTCATAAAACAGGGTGGTTCATAAATGTTGTCCCTTGCATGAGTTATGGGGTGTTTGAGGAAGCAGTGTTGGGTAGGTTTTAGGCATGATGTAGGGTAGGGGAGGTATGTAGGTAGGTAGGTTTGGCAGGGTAGGGTAGGGTAGGGTAAGGTAGGTTTGGCAGGGTAGGGCAGGGTAAGGTAAGGTAGGTGTGGTAGTGTAGGGTAGGGTAGGGTAAGGTAAGGTAGGTATGGTAGTGTAGGGTAGGGTAGGGTACGGTAGGGTAGGGTAGGGTAGGGTAAGGTAATGTAGGTAGGGTAGGGTAGGGTAGGGTAAGGTAATGTAGGTAGGTATGGTAGTGTAGGGTAGGGTAGGGTAAGGTAGGGCAGGGTAGGGTAGGGCAGGGTAAGGTAGGTATGGTATGGTAGAGTAGGGTAGGGTAGGGTAGGGTAGTGTAGGGTAGGGTAGAGTAGTGTAGGGTAGGGTAGGGTAGGGTAAGGTAGGTATGGTATGGTAGGGTAGGGTAGGGTGAGGTAAGGTAGGTATGGTAGGGTAGGGAAGGGCAGGGTAGGGTAGGGTAGGGTAGGGTAAGGTAGGGTAGGGTAGGGTAGGGTAGGGTAGGGTAGGGCAGGGCAGGGTAAGGTAAAGTAGGTATGGTAGGGTAGGGTAGGGTAGGGTAGTGTGGGGTAGGGTAGGGTAGCGTAGGGTAGGGTAGGGTAGGGTAGCATAGGGCAGGGTAGGTATGGTATGGTAGGGTATGGTATGGTAGGGTAGGGTAGGGTATCATAGGGAAGGGTAGGGTAGGGTAAGGTAAAGTAGGTAGGGTAGGGTAGGGTAGGGTAGGGAAGGGCAGGGTAAGGAAAGGTAGGTATGGTAGGGTATGGTAGGGTAGGGTAGGGTAGCATAGGGCAGGGTAAGGTATGGTAGGGTAGGGTAGGGTAGGGTATCGTAGGGTAGGGTAGGGTAGGGTAAGGTAAGGTAGGTAGGGTAGGGTAGGGTAGGGTAGGGTAGGGTAAAGTAGGGTAGGGTAGGGTAGGGCAGGGTAAGGTAAGGTAGGTATTGTAGTGTAGGGTAGGGTAGGGTAGGGTAGGGTAGGGTAGGGCAGGGTAAGGTAAGGTAGGTAGGGTACGGTAGGGTAGGGTAGGGTAGGGTAAGGTAATGTTGGTAGGGTAGGGTAGGGTAGGGTAGGGCAGGGTAAGGTAAGGTAGGTAGGGTAGGGTAGGGTAGGGTAGGGCAGGGTAAGGTAAGGTAGGTATGGTAGGGTAGGGTAGGGTAGGGTAGGGTAGGGTAGGGTAGGGTAGGGTAGGGTAGGTAAGGTAAGGTAAAGTTAAGGTAGGTATGGTAGGGTAGGGTAGGGTAGGGTAGGGTAGGGTAGGGCAGGGTAGGGTAATGTAGGTATGGTAGGGTAGGGTACGGTAGGGTAGGGTAGGGTAAGGTAGGTAGGGTAGGGTAGGGTAGGGTAGGGTAGGGTAGGGCAGGGTAAGGTAAGGTAGGTAGGGTAGGGTAGAGTAGGGTAGGGTAGGGTAAGGTAAGGTAGGTATGGTAGGGTATGGTAGGGTAGGGTAGGGTAGGGCAAGGTAAGGTAAGGTAGGTAGGGTAGGGTAAGGTAGGGTAGGGTAGGGTAGGGTAGGGTAAGGTAAGGTAGGTATGGTAGGGTAGGGTAGGGTAGGGCAGGGTAAGGTAAGGTAGGTATGGTAGGGTAAGGTAAGGTAGGTAGGGTAGGGTAGGGTAGGGTAGGGCAGGGTAAGGTAAGGTAGGTAGGGTAGGGTAGGGTAGGGTAGGGTAGGGTAGGGTAGGGTAGGGTAAGGTAGGTAGGGTAGGGTAGGGTAGGGTAGGGCAGGGTTAGGTAAGGTAGGTAGGGTAGGGTAGGGTAGGGTAGGGTAAGGTAAGGTAGGTAGGCAGGTAGGGTAGGGTAGGGTAGGGTAGGGTAGGGTACGGTAGGGTAGGGTAGGGCAGGGTAGGGTAGGGTAGGGTAGGGTAGGGTAGGGTAGGGTAGGGTAGGGTAGGGTAGGGCAGGGTAAGGTAAGGTAGGTAGGGTAGGGTAGGGTAGGGTAGGGCAGGGCAGGGTTGGGTAGGTATGGTAGGGTAGGGTAGGGTAAGGTAAGGTAGGTATGGTAGGGTAGGGTAGGGTATAATAGGGTAGGGTAGGGCAGGGTAAGGTAAGGTAGGTATGGTAGGGTAGGGTAGGGTAAGGTAAGGTGGGTATGGTAGGTATGGTAGGGTAAGGTAAGGTAGGTATGGTAGGGTAGGGTAGGGTAGGGTAGGGCAGGGTAAGGTAAGGTAGGTAAGGTAGGTATGGTTGGGTAGGGTAGGGTAGGGTAAGGTAAGGTAAGGTAAGGTAGGTAGGGTAGGGTAGGGTAGGGTAGGGTAGGGTAGGGCAAGGTAAGGTAGGTATGGTATGGTAGGGTAGGGTAGGGTAGGGCAGGGTAGGGTAGGTATGGTAGGGTAAGGTAAGGTATGTATGGTAGGGTAGGGTAGGGTAGGGTAGGGAAGGGTAGGGCAGGGTTAGGTAAGGTAGGTATGGTAGGGTAGGGTAGGGTAGGGCAGGGTAAGGTAAGGTAGGTAGGGTAGGGTAGGGAAGGGTAAGGTAAGGTAGGTATGGTAGGGTAGGGTAGGGTAGGGCAGGGTAAGGTAAGGTAGGTAGGGTAAGGTAGGGTAGGGTAGGGTAGGGTAAGGTAGGTATGGTAGGGTAGGGTAGGGTAGGGCAGGGTAGGGTAATGTAGGTATGGTAGGGTAGGGTAGGGTAGGGTATGATAGGGTAGGGTAGGTCAGGGTAAGGTAGGGTAGGGTAGGGTAGGGTAGGGTAGGGCAGGGTAGGGTAGGTATGGTATGGTAGGGTAGGGTAAGGTAAGGTAGGTATGGTAGGGTAGTGCAGGGTATGGTAGGGTAGGGTAGGGTATAATAGGGTAGGGTAGGGCAGGGTAAGGTAAGGTAGGTATGGTAGGGTAGGGTAGGGTAAGGTAAGGTAGGTAGGGTAGGGTAGGGTAGGGTATGGTAGGGCAGGGTAAAGTAAGGTAGGTATGATAGGGTAGGGTAGGGTAGGGTAGGGTAAGGTAAGGTAGGTAGGGTAGGGTAGGGTAAGGTAGGGTAGGGTAGGGTAGGGCAGGGTAAAGTAAGGTAGGTATGGTAGGGTAGGGTAGGGTAGGGTAGGGTAGGGTAGGGTAAGGTGAGGTAGGTATGGTAGGGTAGGGTAGGGTAGGGTAGGGTAGGGTAGGGTAGGGTAAGGTAAGGTAGGTATGGTAGGGTTGGGTAGGGTAGGGTAGGGTAGGGTAAGGTAGGTATGGTATGGTAGGGTAGGGTAAGGTATGGTAGTGTAGGGTAGGGTAGGGTAGGGTAAGGTAAGGTAGGTATGGTATGGTAGGGTAGGGTAGGGCAGGGTTAGGTAAGGTAGGTATGGTATGGTGGGGTAGGGTAGGGTAAGGTAAGGTCTAGTGAGAACAGATCTCATTCTTTGGCCTCTCCGCGCATCTTTGTGACGTCACACGGTCTTCTTCTCGGGGGTTCAGAGGAAACAAGTAAAGAGGATGGGTAACTGCCACAAATTACCACCATTTGCTGAGTTTTTTTGTGGCCTCGTCAGCGTTGTAATATAACTATATTGGTGTTGATCCTACTGTTGTTACTGATTTCTTCCTAATTTATAGCTTCAGTACTTTAAGCCGGATAGGAGTATATGAACTTACGCAGAGTATATGAACTTACGCAGAGTATATGAACTTACGCATATCTGAATTCATCACTATTTGTTCCAGTCTTATCATTTCCATTAGGGTGGTGGTGAAATATTATTGCTGTTCATTACTTAGTGTTAATACTTTTCATCATCTTCGTCATCACAATCAACATTACTCTTATCATCATCATCATCATCATCATCATCATCATCATCATCACTGTCACTACCATAACTCCCTCAACTTCTATAAACTTCTCTCTCTCTCTCTCTCTCTCTCTCTCTCTCTCTCTCTCTCTCTCTCTCTCTCTCTCTCTCTCTCTCTCTCTCTCTCTCTCACCAAATCAGATATACCACGTTAGACACCACCAGAACACATCAGATATACCACATTGCACACCACAAACCACCACCACAACACACCACACCACACCACACCTTCCCAAGGATGATAAAGGTGTTTATATACGGTATATATATATATATATATATATATATATATATATATATATATATATATATATATATATATATATATATATATATATATATATATATATATATATATATATATCCAGGTTATATTTTACAAACTATCATGGTAATGGCATCATGTACCATATTTTCCCTGAACATGGTAGGCAAGACAATCAAGGTACTCGTTAAATTTTACCTGAGACCCGAGAATTCAAAATATCCAATGTGTAGACCATCTGACAAACACTGTAAGGCTCCGTTTGTAAATTAATCCACACCAATAACTATATATAATGTTTTATTTAGGCAATCATTTCTTCAATCGGGTATTGGGACCCTTATAATAAAATAATTTAGAATGCATCGCTTGTAGCCAAAAGCCAGCAGGAGCTGAGGAACTTCTCCCGAGTGGAGTCCAGGCCCAACTGATCGCATTATAATATATTTCTTTTCCTCAAAATGCCTCTTCACCAAATAGACCTATTTAACTATTGACCCACGAGGGGTGTGCCTCTATCACAAGATTTCCTATCTCGGTTTTCGAGTTAAAATCCCTGAAGAAACGAGGTCAGATGGAAGAACGTGTCTGGAAAGAGGAGTGAAACACCCGTAGACTTTTTTTTTTTTTTTTTCCCCTATCGAACCCCAGTATCTACAGGAAAAATCTTGGATACCATTTTCAAATAAAACCCACATCTATTACTCGTTTCAATATGGGCAAAATACCTCGTTTGGTTTTCTCTAAAATACCACATTTTAAAAAGTGACCCATTTTAACCCATTTCCCTGTGAAGGTATGGTGATGAGACCCAGCTCACGGGATAGAGCAGTAAAAAATGGGGTAGGTTGATAAAACGGCCGTCGCCGTGGCTCAGTTTTGCTCTAAAATGCACCGTTTTCGAGATATTTGCACTTTTGTGTTTTCAATGCCAGGCTCGTCCTCCTGGGCCACAGATTTTAAGCCTGGTAGATGGCGCCTCCAGTATCTTACTTGCACTACAGCAGCAACCACTGCCTCCCACACTGCCAACCCAGTCTTCCTCCTGTGCCAACCTCTTCCCCTACCAGTGTCATCCTCCTACTTTACCATTGCCAACCTCTTCCTGTGCCAGTGCCACTGCCACTGCCAACCTCTTCCCTTTCCAGTGTCAACTCCATCCTTCTCCATTGCAGTGTGTGTGTGTGTGTGTGTGTGTGTATAGTAGGACTCGCGCACGTTTGCGGCTGTGGTGTGGCTCGCAACTGTGTACAATGGTGCCATGTTTCCCCAACTTGCGATGTGAAACGGAAGCTATTTATGTACAAGGCATCACAAATTCGATAAATTCAGATGAATAAAACTTCCACTTGTGTATTTTGATGGATGAATCAACAGTAATCTTATTATGCATAAAATATTTATACAGTAACACAGAAACATGGCATACATATTGTACAGTGTTGCTAAAAGAAATTGTAGTCACTTTTAATGTTTTTTAGCGTAGTTTTAGGGTGGGTAATAATATCACAGTTATGGATATAAGATAATGAGCCTGAAAAAAGAAGAAATATGCCAATATCCAAAGTAAAAGAAATAATTCATGTAATTCTTCTGAGTGGCAACACTTACCAGTCTGGCCTACGGTAAAGTACCTTCGTATACCCAAGCATAGCTTGTACAGGTGTTGCTAGGGAAAAATGCTCACATTTACTGGCTTTTACCGTAATTTTAAGGACGAGGAATAATCACATTTATAATCATAAGCTAATATGTAGGACAAAATAGTAGGCATATGCCAATACCGAAGTAAAAAAAAAAAAACATTCACTCGCGAGCGGCAACACTTCCACACCCAGTCGGCGAGAGAGCGAGAGAGAGAGAGAGAGAGAGAGAGAGGCAGGAGAGGGGCATGCATTGAATGCATTGTCGGCATCACTAAATATAACAAAACCAAATTAACAAATGAAAGCACAATTATAAATAACTTATAAAAGAATCAAAAGTACTCAGGGTGGCTCACATCTCCCGCCAGGAGAGAGAGAGAGAGAGAGAGAGAGAGAGAGAGATAACGGTATACAAAACGTGGCAACACTGTACACAGGTGCGGGCTACACCACAGCCGCAAACCTAGGCGAGTCCTACTATAGTAACGAAAAACGGATGTAGTTTGCAAGCTGTTGTTTGTCAGTCCTATTCTACCTATCCCACCCCCAGGTTGCACGTAGTAAATGAGACCCCGATCTATTGGACGTTTCATCCTGGGGCATAAATCTTAACCCTGCTGGAGTGGTGGGCTCAGGTGCCGCGTGACGTCACTATAGTCTCGGCGCACGACTCTGAGGATGTCATTATCGTACAACCTACCATTCAAAAGTGCGTCCGATTTCATGTCATATTATACACGAATCATATTATTATGCACGAATATATTATACACGAATATTATTATACACGAACATATTATACACGAATCACATGCGTCTCATATTATACACGAAGTCAGACGCACTTTTGAATGGTAGGTTGCCAGAGCACGATAATAACAACCTCAGAGTCACGCGCCGCGACTATAGACCTTGGGGTAGGGCAGGGTGAAGTACTGTAGGGTAGTGTAGCCAGACTCCTTATCCCGTAAGGGGTGGCCACAAACAAATCACCTCCATGTCGCCCTGTCCCCTGCCATTTCGTTGCCATTCCCCCAACTTACACCCCCCTCTCTCATACACCTCTCTACTTCACCCCTCCATCTCTTCCTCGGTCTCCCCCTCCCTCTCCCCTCCTCCACCTCACCCACATCACTCTCCTTGTTAATCTCACATTCATTAGGTAAGCATTACCGGTGTGTGTGTGTGTGTGTGTGTGTGTGTGTGTGTGTGTGTGAAGTGTAGTATATATGTTAGAGTGACGTGTGGCAGTGTTACGTTGCCTATCTATCTATCTATCATTCTATCCATCCATCAATCCATCTATCTGTCTATCTATCTATCTGTCCATTTATCTATCCACCCATCCCTCCATCCCTCCATCCATCTACCTATTTATCCTTCCATCTATCAACCTATCATCCATCCATCCATCCATCCATCTTTCAATCTATCATCCATCCATCCATCCATCCATCCATCTATCAATCTATCATCCATCCATCCATCCATCCATCTATCAATCTATCATCCATCCATCCATCTATCAATCTATCATCCATCCATCCATCCATCCATCTATCAATCTATCATCCATCCATCCATCCATCCATCTATCAATCTATCATCCATCCATCCATCCATCTATCAATCTATCATCCATCCATCCATCCATCCATCTATCAATCTATCATCCATCCATCCATCTTTCAATCTATCATCCATCCATCCATCCATCCATCTGTCAATCTATCATCCATCCATCCATCCATCCATCCATTCATCTATCAATCTATCATCCATCCATTCATCCATCCATCCATCCATCCATCTATCAATCTATCATCCATCCATCCATCCATCCATCCATCTTTCAATCTATCATCCATCCATCCACCCATCCCCCCATCCATCTATCTATTTATCCATTTTCCTATTAACCTATCCATTCATCTACCATCCATCTGTCTATCTATCTATCTATCTATCTATCTAATCTAACAGGCTTGAAATATAACTTAGCTTTTAACGCAGGTAAGTGATGGCTGACTGGCTGGCTGACTGGCTTTTCCTCTGGCTTTCCTCATGGCTTGCTGTGGATTTCCTGTAGTTCCTTACGTCTGTCTGTCGACAAAAAAAATCATCATCATTATCATCATCATCATCATCACCATCGTCATCATCATCACCATCATCATCATTAACGAAATCATCATCATCATCATCACTATTATTATTATTATTATTATTATTATTATTATTATTATTAAGGTGGGGACGCTCACCATCCACTCACTCAATGTTGTGCTGCTCTTGGGTGTCTGCCCTGTCCTCGCCTCCATCCTTCTTTCCTTCCATCTTCTGTCTTTCCTTCATTCTCTCCTCGTCCTTCTGCCTACGGGTGACTTTACACCCCCTGTTTTGTCTTTCTTTCCTTCATTCTTTCCTCTTCCTTCTGCCTGTGGGTGACTTTACACTCCCTCTTCTGTCTTTCTTTCCTTCATTCTTTCCTCTTCCTTCTGCCTGTGGGTCACTTTACACTCCCTCTTCTGTCTTTCTTTCCTTCATTCTTTCCTCTTCCTTCTGCCTGTGGGTGACTCTACACTGAGTGACAAGCCAAATGGTTTCCTGTACACCAGGAAACCATTTACTACGCTGGGTGGTAACCATATAACCAAATTTTGGCGCCTGGTGGTTTAGTGGGTAATTATTGTGCTCCAATCAGATTGAGCCGGTGAAGGTTTATATCCAAGGGGTGGTTGGGGTTTATTGCTCACGTAATGCCACTCAGGGATGAGTGAGGCTGGTCACTCTCATCTTAAATGTCAGGACCAACTTCCTAGCCCCGGGCTCCTACGCTCCTCATGGGGCAACGTAGGATTGGATGATGGATGGATGGAACTATTATGATGATGATGATGATGATGATGATGATTGTGATGATGATGACGATTGTAGCGAAGCATGTGTAAGGGTCAATGGCATCTAAGTGAATGGTTCACGATCGGTGTGGGCGTGCGACAAGGTTGTGTGATGTCCCCATGGTTGTTCAATATATATATGGATGGGGTGATGAGAGAAGTAAAAACACGAGTACTGGAGAGAGGGATGGCGTTGGTAATGAATGGTGATGGATGGAATATCTCAAATTTGTTGTATGCTGATGATGCAGTACCGCTTGCAAATACCGGACAAGAACTTGGTAGGTTAGTGCAGAGTTTTGCTGATGTCTGTGAGCGTCGTGCCTTGAGAGTAAATGTAGAAAAGAGTAAAGTGGTGGTTACTGAGAGAGAAGGTGACTCCCAGTGTGATGTTACAATGAATGGAGAGAGACTGGAATTGGTGAGAGTTCAAATACTTGGGTACAGTGACAGAAAAGAGAGGAAAATGTGTAAAAGAAGTGGAAAGTAGAGTGACACAAGGAAGGAAAGTAGCTGGTGCAATGAAGGCCTTGATAAGAAACAGAGGCTTGAGTGTTGCAGCTGCACGAGGCTTACATGAAGGAGTGTTAGTGCCAACTTTAACATATGGATGTGAGACTGTGGTGTGGCATGAAAATGAAAAGTCAAGAGTAAGAGCAGTGGAGATGGGACTGCTGAGGAATGTATGTGGAGTACAGAGAGTGGATAGGATACGAAATAATGATTCGCGAAAGATGTGGAGTGAGAAAGTCGGTGGACACCAGAATCGAAGAGAGTGTACTGAGATGGTATGGTCATGTGGAGAGAATGGATAACAATTGAGTGGTGAAAAACGTATATCTGAGCGAATTTGAAGGAAGGAGGAGGCGTGGTAGGCCAAGGAGAAGGTGGAGAGATATGGTGGATGAGTGTGTGAGTCAGAGAGGTATGGAAGTCGGTGAGGCTAGGGAATAGAGATCGAGCTGGTTGGATGAATGTTGTGAGGGGAAGTGCATAACCAGGAATTTGGCACCCCATTTTAACGTGACAGCGTTCTGATTGGCTCTATCAAATAGGTATATGAGAAGCTACAGAACATGGTGAAAGTTTTTTTGGTTTATCTGATGGAGCCAGGATTCCGGGGGCTTGACTAATGAGTGAATGGAAGCGTGGCCCATTGAATTGGGCAGACCTAGGATGTCTAGACGTTGCAACTCCTTACCCTGCCTTAGGGTGGGAAAGGAGATCTGGATGATGATGATGATGATGATGATGATGATGATGATGATGATGATGATGATGATGATTATGATGATGATGATGATTATTATTATTATTATGTGGAGATTGTCAAGCGTGAAAGGATTGATCTTGCTGGTGAGTCTCTTGAGTGTGTGGAAGAGTTTTGTTATTTGGGAGACATGTTGTGTGCTGGAGGTGTGGCTGGAGCAGCTCTGTGGCTGGAGTGAGGAGTGGATGGAAGAAGTTCAGGGAGCTGTTGCCTCTCCTGGTATTGAGAGGACTCTCCCTACGTGCTAAGGGATCTTTGTATGCAGCATGTGTAAGGAGTGTAATGCTGTATGGTAGTGAGACCTGGGTAGTGAAGGAAGAGGATATTCGCAGGCTCAAATGTACAGAAATGACAATGATTAGGTGGATGTGCAGTGCGTCCCTGAGTGTGAGGCCTGGGGGGGCTGGGTTTATGATGGAAGAGTTGAGAGGAAGGATGTGACTGGAATGTACTGGTGTTGTGATGAGGAGGGGTAGGTTGAGATGGTTTGGGAGGAAGGATGGGACTGGAGTGTATTGGTGTTGTGATGAGGAGGGGTAGATTGAGATGGTTTGTGATGAGGAGGGGTAGACTGAGATGGTTTGTGATGAGGAGGGGTAGACTGAGATGGTTTGGGAGGAAGGATGTGACTGGAATGTACTGGTGTTGTGATGAGGAGGGGTAGACTGAGATGGTTTGAAAGGAAGGATGGGACTGGAGTGTATTGGTGTTGTGATGAGGAGGGGTAGATTGAGATGGTTTGGGAGGAAGGATGGGACTGGAGTGTATTGGTGTTGTGATGAGGAGGGGTAGACTGGGATGGTTTGGGCATGTGGAGAGGATCGGAGATGACAATTGGGTGCAGAAAGTGAAAAGTGTTAATGTTGGGGGTTGGGTTGCGAGAGGCAGACCGAAAAAGACCTGAGACGAGATCATAAGGGATTGAAGAGGGAGGCTGCCAGAGATCGAGCAGCATGGAGAACCGCCATTAGGTGACTAAGGCTGACGCATGCATGTTGGAGCCTTTATAAACGACACGAAACTAAAAGAAAAAATGAAACGAAATGATTATCGTATTTATTGCCCATTCTCCATCATGACTGCTGAGATATAACAATAGATTAACACTGGAATACGATGCTAGTCACGAAGAAGTGCTATGTATGTGGAGCTGAAGCATTGCCTTATTCTGCCACTTAGCTACGTGAAAAAACTCTCATATGATGCTAGTCACGAAGAAGTGCTTTGCCAAAAACAGCTTCCATGTCATCTTGGCCTCCAGCATCTGTCTGTCTTCCCTCCTGCTCACTCTTTCCTCTTTTTTTCTCTCCACCACATCCCTCCACCTCTTCCTCGGCCTCTCTCTCCCTTTCTCACGCTGCACCTCACTAACATACACTATCCTAGTCAGTCTCTCATTCTCCATTATCTCCACATAGCCAAATGATCTCAGGGTACTTCTCCCAACACTTTCAGTCACATCCACATCAATACCACAACGCTCCTTCACTTCCTCATTTGTTAGTCTGTCTCTCCACGTAACTCCACATCCACATTAACACCATAACTCTCCTCTACTTCCTCGTTTGTCTGTCTGTCTCTCCATGCAACTCCAGATCCACATCAATACCACTACAACCTTCCACTTCCTCCTTGTCTCTCTATCTCTGTTAACTCCCCATCCACATCAACACCACAACGCTTCTTTACTTCTTCATTTGTCTGTTTGCCTCTCCACTTAACTCCACATCCACATCAACACAACGCTTTTTCACTTTCTCATTTGTCTGTCTGTCTCTCCACGCAACTCCACATCCTCATCAACAAAACGACGCTCCTTTACTTCCTCATTTGTCTGTCTGTCTCTCCACGTAACTCCACATCCACATCAACACCACAACGCTCCTTTACTTCCTCATTTGTCGCAGCGTTGACGTAAAATACATTAGTTTCCCTTTTCTTTTATTCGTTCTCTTTGGTGACACAATGATAGAAAACGAAATTTTGATACAAATATTATGGTATACTCGTGTATTATGAGTACAGCAGGCATACTATGAATCATGAAATAAAACATATCCTGATTGGTGTGTACTGAAGTTAAATGGTTAATATACTAAAATAAATCTTCAGTAAATCCTGAAATGTAACGAAATAAGAGACATAAAGACGTAAGTTTATCCACACAGAACAAATAATAAAGGAACTAACCATGTAGCTAATACATTTAATAGTCTATCCCTGCACGATAAAAGAGTGTATGTGAGTGAGGTGGAGGAGGGGAGAGGAGGGGGAGGTCGAGGATGAGATGGAAGGATGGAGTAGAGAGGTGCAGGAGAGAGGGAGGTGTAAGCTGGGTGGATGGAGAGTGGGAGACTAAGCACGAATATATTACATTCGTTTATAATGTCTAATCGTGAAGTCCTGCTGGCCATCATACTATGCCAAACTCATTCGCTGTTCACCTACACACGATTTACGGCGAGAATTGGTTTTGTTGTTCCTGAACACGTTATATTATGACTGCAAGTGTTCAGCATTTGCCTTGTTCAGTGGTCGGCAACCTGCGGCTCTTTTAGGACACTTTTGCGGCTCCAGGAGCTTCATAAATAATCATTTATCCTTTCAGAACGAAGACATCAAATAACACATGCAAGGCAACATTAGATTCTTTTAATTCAACTTTAAAAAGATCTATAGGCATCAGTCGGTATGATTTCTTGAAATGCAAACCAAATGTCTTTCCTAAGCTGAACTTATGCAGAGAGAGAGAGATTAGCTTTGTGAATATAAGTAGATGGAACAATATCACCGTAATGTTTAGATTTAGAAGTACTATAGATTTCGGTTTAGGAAACAAATTTTTGTACTGCGGCTCTGAGGGTAGTACATTTTTATGGCACTGTAAAATAAATGGCTCTTTTAGCTTTAAGGGTTGCTGACCTCTGACCTTGTCAATAATGTGCCAAGTAATAAGGCAGCAGAAAGTGACAAGTGTCAACATTAGGGTTAGGGCTGCGAGAGGCAGACCTTAAAAAACTTGGGGCGAAGTCACTGGATGTGACCTCATGAATAAGGAACTGAATAGGTAAGCTACCAAAGATCGAGCAGCATGGTGAGCCGCCAGTAGGTGACCAAGGCAATGCATGCAAGCAGGTTGGAGCCTTTATAAACGAAAAGAAACGAAAAACGAAGCGATGATAGCACCATACAGCTGGCCTGGACATGGCACTTATACTGTAGTTGCCACACAGCAATAAAAGTGATTTTGTTCCCACCAAACACTATCAGTCTGATGTAGCCATTCAGTCAGGAGATCATTCCAACACACTTCTCACTTTCTACACCCATCTGTCATTCCCCATCCTCCCCAAATACCCAAACCATCTCAGTCCACCCCTCCTCATCACAATACCAGTACATTCCAGGGTGTTTAGTGTGCACTGCCATGTAAGGCAATGCACACACGGGGCTGGAGGTGGCTGGGTTGAACACAGAGGACTGGGGTGACCTAGAGGTTCACCTACCACCACAGCAGGGGGTCAGTGCTCATGTTACGACACTCCAGCCATTGTGGAAGTGTTGCCACTGAGAGGATATGATAATAAACATAGTGTCAGTGAGGGGCAGTGTCTGTGGCAGCCATCCAACGCGGGTGACGCTAAGTACCCGTGCACACGTCAGTCCTGGCAACACCCTTCACTGGTGCACTTAGGGTACCAGTGCAAGGGGCCAAAAGAACACCGGGGCAAGGTTTGACTGATGATATGATGAGTGACATTATCTGGCTACCCCACACCACCAAGACATGTCACTCAGCAAAACCATACAGGTGATGGAGCACGAGGAACCTACCGCACTCAATGTAAACATGAGAAGGCCAAAGACACAACACATACGGTAATGAAGAGACCAACACAGCGGCAACTGAGCAAAATATCGGAGGTGGCCGACTACTTCAAGGATTAATGGATATGATTCCAAGGTGGCGACCATCATCCACTCACTTGATGTAGTGCTGCCTACTTCTTCCTTTACCTCTATCATTCTTTTTCTGTGTCTGTCCTCCTCTCTTCCTATTTCTCCCATCTTTCCTCTCATTTTTTATTCTTCTTCTCTCCTTTACAGGTGGCTTTACATTGAATGACAAGCCTAATGGTTTCTTGTAAGCCAGAAAACATTTACAACGCTGGGTGGTAACCATATAACCAAACCATACGTGCTGCCTACGTGTCAACAAGTAGGTTGGTGGAGGGTTAGTGCCCCTCCCCGTAAAACAACTAACTCGAAGACAAAAGGCCACCCCTTACGGGATTATAGCGTCTGGCGATAGATAGATAGATGGATAGATAGATAGATACGGGATTATGGCGTCTGGCGATATATAGATAGATAGATATATAGATAGATAAGGGATTATGCCGTCTGGCCATAGATAGATAAAGTGATAGATACGGGTTTATGGCGTCTGGCGATAGATAGATAGATGGATAGATACGGGATTATGGCGTCTGACGATAAATAGATAGAACGAACAACTATCTACCTATCTGTCTATCTATTGCCAGAAGCCTCAATCCTGCAAGGAGTGGCCACAAACAAATCGCCTCCATGACGTTCTGTCCCCCGCCATTCACTGCCCTGCTCCCAGCTCACACTCCCTCTCTCATATACCTCTCCACTCCATCCTTTCATCTCATCCTTGGCCTCCCCCTACCTCTCTCCCCTTCCACTTCACTCATATACACTCTCCTCGTCAGTCTCTCTCTCTCTTCATCCGCTCCACATGACCAAACCACCTTAGTGTGTTTCTCCTAACGCTTCCTAACACATCCACATCCTCCACAACGCTCCTTCACTTCCTCATTTATCAGTCTGTCTCTCCATGTAACTCCACATCCTCCACAACGCTCCTTCACTTCCTCATTTATCAGTCTGTCCCTCCATGTAACTCCACATCCACACCACAACGCTCCTTCACTTCCTCATTTGTCAGTCTGTCCCTCCATGTAACTCCACATCCACACCACAACACTCCTTCACTTCCTCATTTATCAGTCTGTCCCTCCATGTAACTCCACATCCACACCACAACACTCCTTCACTTCCTTATTTGTCAGCCTGTCTCTCCATGTAACTCCACATCCACACCACAACACTCCTTCACTTCCTTATTTGTCAGCCTGTCTCTCCATGTAACTCCACATCCACACCACAACACTCCTTCACTTCCTTATTTGTCAGCCTGTCTCTCCATGTAACTCCACATCCACACCACAACGCTCCTTCACTTCCTTATTTGTCAGCCTGTCTCTCCATGTAATTCCACATGCTCCTCTCGTTTCTTTTTTTATGCAAGGAAGAAGGAACCAAAGGCCAGCAGCCCGCAAACCGTTCCTTCCAAGAAAAAACAATACAAAGGAGAGCCAAATTCAGGATCCGTTCATTTCGAGACGCCTGGACACACTGCGTCAGAAAGACTGGAGATCATAGGAAGTAGGAAATACAGACAGAGGTAGACAGTTCCAGAGTTCACTTGTTGCATGAATGAAGGACTGCCCAAAGGATCCTAGTGAGATATACCACCTTCCCCTCCCTCTATAAAACAACGATAATAAATACAAGGAAATTATAGTATATGTAAAGACAGCGAGGAAAACTATTTAGTATGTGTTTGTTTATGTAGATGCATTTCTGATGGATTGATAAGTCTATAGGAAGTTGTTACATAAGAAGATGGAGGGTGAGCGGTTCTTCACATCCCTGTCTATCTGTCTATCTATTGCCAGACGCCTTGATCCCGCTAAGGGTGGCCGCAGACAAAACGTCTTCAAGTCGATGTCACCCTCCATTTGACTGCCCTCCTCTCATCTCACTCCCCCCTCCTTCATTTACCTCTCAACTCCATCCCTCCACCTCATCCTTGGTCTCCCCCTCCCTCTCCCTCCCTCCACTTCACCTACATACACCCTCTTAGTCAGTCTTTCATTCTCCATTCTCTCCACATGTCCAATATGGCCTAAAGATACAGTAATACACAACTCTGTATGGTAAGTGTTATGCACAGCTTTGTTTTACTGTGTTTACATATAACTATTCCTAATTGTTTTTATAAATTTGCTTTAAAACCCAATGTGGCTATACAGTGACCTACGCTATGTTGTATTTCCTCCTTGCTTTACTATCCTTATCCTTCAGCATGTAGAATTAGATCTCGTAGTCATAGTCTTGCTTTACTATCCTTATCCTTCAGCATGTAGAATTAGATCTCGTAGTCATAGTCTTGCTTTACTATCCTTATCCTTCAGCATGTAGAATTAGATCTCGTAGTCATAGTCTACTCTGTAACAAGCAGCCTCGAAAGGATCATAAGGTCTGTTGCTGTTTGCTGTTCTTTGTATTCCTTTGTACTCCCTCCCTCTTCTCTCTCCTCCCTCCTGCCTCACATCCCTCCCTCCCTCCCTCATCCCTCCTTCTCAATCTCTCCCCCCCTCTCCCTCCCTCTCTGCCTCTCCTTTCCACCCTCTCTGCCTCTCCTTTCCACCCTCTTTGCCTCTCCCTTTCCACCCTCTCTGCCTCTCCTTCCCTCCCTCTCTGCCTCTCCTTCCCACCCTCTCTGCCTCTCCTTTCCACCCTCTCTGCCTCTCCTTCCCACCCTCTCTGCCTCTCCTTTCCACCCTCTCTGCCTCTCCTTTCCACCCTCTCTGCCTCTCCTTCCCACCTTAACACTATCTTGGAGGGCGCGGGCTATGGCATTATCCCCAGCTGACCCCTCCACCTCCTCTCCTCGGCTCTAAATGGGTAGCGTGTAATTTTTCCCACGTGCAGGTCCGTCGCTTATTTGTTTTTCCACATTAGCAGACGATTTCCACGGAGCGGCAACCCTGTCAGCCTGTCTGTCTCTCCACGTAGCTCCACATTCCTCTCAGATAACTTATTTCCACATCACTTTTCACACTAATAAAGACGATTTGGCTCAACTGAAAGAACAGGCAGTATCAAAGACCTGATGAACAATATCCTGCCTTACCTTTGTTCATCTCGGCAAGATGGGCAAGCTGTTTAAACACTATCAACACTGAGAACAGACACACAGCTCGAGTGTCCTCCCCCTCTCACGGTTAGAGGGTGACTGACGGGATTCGAAGCTTCTATGGTTCACCGAGCTTCAGTTCGAGATAAAATATTTGTTTTTATGATGCTGATTAATATTTATCTTTAATATTATTCCTCTCTATATATCTGTCTCTAGCCAGTTGCCTTAATCGCGTGAGGGGTGGCCACAAACAAATCGTCTCCATGTCGCCCTGTCCCCTGCCATGTCACTACCCTCCCCTCAACTTACACTCCTCGTTCATATACCTCTCTACTCCATCCCTCCATCTCTTCTTTGGTCTCCCCCTCCCTCTCCCCTCTGCACCTCATTCACATAAACTCTCCTAGTTAGTCTCTCACCCTCCATACTCCCAACGCTAATCTAGTCGTCTGGGTCGATGTTCACCTGAAATACATTTTTATTTATCCTTTTTACTAGCAAGCATCCCAACCCCGACCATCGTGGTGGTGGTGGTGGTGGTGGTGGTGGTGGTGGTGGTAGTAGTAGTAGCAGTAGTAGTAGTAGTAGTAGTAGTAGTAGTAGCAGTAGTAGTAGTAGTAGTAGTAGTAGTAGCAGTAGTTGTAGCAGTAGTAGTAGTAGTAGTAGTAGCAGTAGTAGTAGTAGTAGTAGTAGTAGTAGTAGCAGTAGTTGTAGCAGTAGTAGTAAGAACAGGAAATGTCAGCCTGCTATCCAGCCTGCTGTTTAGCGTGTTGTATAGCCTGCTGCCTAGCCATCTTGCCTGCCTGCCTATCTGCTTGTCTACCTACCAGCCTCCCTGTAAGCCAGGAAACCATTTACATCGCTGGGTGGTAACCATATAACCAACCCATACGTGTGTGATATAATGTCACAAAGTGTAAGTTGGTCCAGAACAGCAAGCTAAGGTTTACAATCAACTCCTTATCTGTAATATTGGTCACCCTTGTGGAATGGATGTGGGCAGGCTTCACTAAAACAACTGGACAAAATTCAGAACAAAGCTGCTGGAATTATTAATAACCCTACTACTACAAATGAACTACTTCCCCTACAGGTAAGAAGGAATGTTGCCTCCCTTGCATTATTTTACAGATACTTTTATGGCAAATGCTCAGACGGAGTTGCATCCATTGTGCCACCTCTCCATGCCTTCCCCTGTGCTACACAGGCATCTGGTAGCGCTCATGACTGGAATGCCACACTGCCATATTGCAGAACTTCAGCCTATCAGAATCCTTTTATTCCCCGAACTGCATCTCTTCGCAACTCGCTTCCCCAGAGTTGTGTCCCCCCAAACTTCCACCTACAGCTGTTCAAGTCCAACTGTTACAGATTTCCTATGAAAGAAGGACACCTGTAATCTATCTATCTATCTATTGCCAGACGCCTCAATCCCGCAAGGGGTGGCCACAAACAAATAGCCTCCATGTCACCCTGTCCCCTGCCACTTCCCTGCCCTGCTCCGAGCTCACACCCCCCTCTCTCATATACCTCTCCACTCCATCCCTCCATCTCATCCTTGGTCTCTCTCAAATACCTGTAATCTGGTGTATGGATTTGTTTTTTTATTCATTTGTTTTTCCTTCCTCTGTTCTGTTATGTACAAGAAAGGTGATGACACTACAGGACTAAGAATTACAGCTAGGTTCAAGTTGCGGCAGCGAGCAATTCTAACCCATAGCTTTCCATCTCAGATCCTACAGATTATTCTCTCTCTCTCCCTCTCTCTCTCTCTCTCTCTCTCTCTCTCTCTCTCTCTCTCTCTCTCTCTCTCTCTCTCTTTAAGGTTTGGCCAGTAATTGTCTGATCGTGTGATTTTTGCTGTTGGCTAATGATGTCAAACCGCGGCTGGGACACGTGTTAATTACTCGGGTGTTTAGGCTTGTGCTGGGGGTGGTGGCAGTACGAAGAGCTGGTGGTGGTGGTGGTGGTGGTGTGTGTGTGTGTGTGTGTGTGTGTGTGTGTGTGTGTGTGTGTGTGTGTGTGTGTGTGTGTGTGTGTGTGTGTGTGTGTGTGTGTGTGTGTGTGTGTGTGTGTGTGTGTGTGTGTGTGTGTGTGACAGTGGTAGAGAATGAAGAAGGTAGAAGTGGTGTTGGATGTGGTGATTGTGTAAAAGGAATGTTGTGTGTGTGTGTGTGTGTGTGTGTGTGTGTGTGTGTGTGTGTGTGTGTGTGTGTAGTTGTAGATGACAGTAAGTAAGTAATAAGGACTGGCACCAAGCCCAAGAGAACTATAGGGCACTAAAACCGCTGCATAAAAATGACGCGTGTGCCATGGTGGAATAAAGGTAGAGGGGAAGGCGGGGAAGACACTAAATGTGAGGCAAGATACGGGTTTGAGATAGGAAGCGCATGAGGTGTGTGATGGAAAACACAGGGGATTCACCAAGAAGATCGGCTAAGGTAGGGGCACGTCCAAGGGAGTAAAGGAACGGGAGAGTCCGTCCGCGCACGACGTGGAACCGAGGGCAGTCAAGCAAAAGATGGTGGACCGTGAGTGGAACCTGGCAACACTGACAGGTCGGAGGAGTGCCTCCTGACATTAGAAAGCCATGTGTGATCCGCGTGTGGCCAAGGCGCAGACGGGCCAGGGCTGTTTCCCAACGCCTGTTGCGATGGGAGGACGACTGCCAGGGAGTGACAGTATGTGTGATGGAGCGGAGTTTATCATCAGTTGTAGACATCCATTCTGCTTGCCACCGCTGGCCAGGGAGACGGGTAACAATCGGGAAATAATCAGTTGCCGGGATAGGACGAGGTGTGACAGAGCGAGAGGTGACATCTGTACGTGCCAGGCAGTCAACCCTCTCATTACCCGGTATCCCAGCATGGCCTGGGACCCAACAGAAGAAGACAGACTTCAATCTGGTGTTAATGCGGAACAGCCATTCCTGTATCTTCAGCACTAGCGGGTTCCTGGCAGGGATAGACTGAATACCATGTAGTGCACTAAGTGAATCTGTGAAAATAACAAAAGTGTGTAACCTTGATCGGTATATAACACGAAGGGCCAGTAAAATGGCCAGCAGTTCAGCAGTGAAAATACTGGCGACTGGTGGAAGGCGGATCTGATAGGTATGGTATGGGAAAAGAGCAGCAAAATCCGAGCCCACAGAAGACATAGAGCCGTCTGTGTACACTTGGGTCGCTGAGGAGTGACAATGCATATGATCCATAAAAAGATGATAGAGTTCCTGTGGGGTGGAAGAAGACTTTGGACAAGAGAGCAGGACATCACAGACAGTAGGGCGAGGAAGAAGCCAAGGCGGGAACATAGAATCTCGTAGAGGGAGAACTGAAATAGCAGGGAAAAAAGGGATGCAAATAAATGGGAGACCCTACAAGGAAAAGATGGAGCTAACGAGGGCGGAAAAGGAGGGGAGAGGTGCGTAACAGAGGAAGGGAAACCTGCAGAAGAAGGTGAATGTGGTAACGCAGAGTCAGCTTGTCACGTCTGGAGGATAGAGTGGACATACCCGACTCAACACACAGGCTCGTAACCGGGATGGAGCGAAAAGCACCCAACGCCAGACGTAAACCATGATGGTGAACAGAATCTAGGCGCCGAAGGGAGGCAGATGAGGCAGATGCATAAACCTGACAGCCATAATCAATCTTCGACAAAACTAAGACAGCATGGAGCCGGAGCAGGGATGTACGGTCTGCATCCCAGGACATATGGCTGAGAGTTTGTAATAACCTTGAGGGAAGCAGAGGTCTTAAGGGAAGTGAGATGCGGGGACCAAGTCAGTCGAGAATCAAAGACAAGGCCAAGGAATGGGGCTGATAATCGGTATGGCAGGGGAGTACCATATAGTGTAAGAGGGGGTTGAGATACTGAATGACGGCTAGTAAAAGTTATAGCACAGGATTTCGTGGGGGAGAATTTAAAGCCATGATCTGTGGCCCACCCTGCAGCGGCATCTATAGCTGATTGAAGCAGGGTTCGTAAGGCCTGGACATCCGCTCCAGTGGCATATATAGCAAAATCACCTACGTATAATGAAGCACGAACACCATGCGGGAGAGATGAAATGATTACAGTGGTAGGGAATGAAGAAGGTAGAAGTGGTTTGGGATGTGCTGGTTGTGGAAAAGGAATGTTGTGTGTGTGTGTGTGTGTGTGTGTGTGTGTGTGTGTGTGTGTGTGTGTGTGTGTGTGTGTGTGTGTTAGAGAAAATGTGGCATAATATGGCTGATCCTCCTGTTTTAAGGTGTTTGTAATTCATCCCTAATAATAATAATAAAAAAAAACACACTCCAATTCCCAACCCCCCTCTCTGTCATTGGTCCTCTCCTGCCTTTCCTCCTCTTTCCATTTCTCTTATTGACTACCTCTCTTCCTCCTCCATCTATCTCTCTCATCCTTTCCGGTCCTAGGTCATTCTCTTCTCTCTTGTCCTACAAATCAATCAACCTCCCCACTGGCGAACATCATCCATCCCCTCCCCCCGCAGAGAAGCTGCCGACCAGGGTAGGACATAAGACCTGCGCTGATTGTCAGGGGGGAGGAGGTGCGTCTAGCCTACCTTCAAGCATTTTATCATATGCTCCCACCTCGACTGACCTCTTAGATCGTCGGTGGTGCACGGTGGGGGAGTGGATCTAGTCTGTACATTTATTCAGGCGATGGCCATTAAGCATCAACAAAACAAACAAAATAAACAAACAGCAGCAATGTTTATTACCTCGTTCTCCTAAGACAAGTGGACAAAGACTGCAACAAGTCTTGACCATTGGTAAAGTTAGTCTTCGTGCTCATGACAAAACTGGATGTGGGACTGTTAACGTAAGAATGTGTGTGTGTGTGTGTGTGTGTGTGTGTGTGTGTGTGTGTGTGTGTGTGTGTGTGTGTGTGTGTGTGTGTGTGTGTGTGTGTGTGTGTGTGTGTGTGTGTGTGTGTGTGTGTGTGTGTGTGTGTGTGTGTGTGTGTGTGCTAATATCCCCAACCCACTTGGCTGCTACAAATGTCAATTTTATGGGCGTAATAGCAAGCCTTGTGGGACTACCAACTCAGTGTGTGGCAAATGTACAGCAGCTGTGGGTCATACTGCACACTACTGTACAGTTACCTCCACTTCTAACGAGTACAGAGGGTGATGTGTATGGTGAAATGTGACACCACTGTGTTTGTTTACGTCGTTGTAAGTGAATGGGCAGACCCGGCAGAGCTTCCCCTCCGCCACAGTATCTAATACCCACAGAAGCAATGTTCTATCAAGTCATGCTCTGTCTGCAAATCCAAGTGTTTGCCACGTATGTATAGTGGAAGGTAGAGAGAAAAACAAATAGTGATGCCATTGACTCCCAGTGTTTCTCTGACAGGAGATGACTGTGAGGCGAGGTGGAAAGGAGGGGAGGGGGGACAGGTGGTGGGGGCGCATGTATCGAAACTTTGTCGTGTTTCGTTTAGAAAGATGAAGGGTGTGATTAAACAGATGTTCTGAGGTGATCTGTAACTCCATATGTAATAACGTGTATTGGATGAATGTTGGAGTCTTAACGTTCGTCATACAGTGTGGTGAACAACTGTAGCTGAGCATAAATATTAGGTGTGATGTTCGGTGTCTCGAATCGTGGTTCACCTGAGTCCAGCGAGTATGCGACTCAACTGCTGTAACATTTTTGTGGCTGAACCGGGGTGGCCATATGTGATTCCTGATTATGCATGTGACACAACGGTCATGCCATGTTGTGCATCAGCCAGTCTGTTTTATTGTGAGGTAAAACAATCATTATATACGCAAACTACGGTATAAGTAGATGTCCTGTTGCATAGGATTATAGCTACACTGTGTGTTGGACAGCTATTGGCTTGTGCGAAAATGTTGTGTAGTCACGATACTGATGGATCACGTGGAGGTAGTGAGATACTGTATTTACATAATGCATACATATTTGTGGTATAATAATTGAGATAACAGTGTTACGTGTGCCCAGTCCACAAATGATGTTGCTTTCTTCGAGGTGCTATTTCATTAGTCTGGATAGCTGTGACACTACATAAAACATTCATACACTGGTCTTCATACAAGTATTACACATTCAGGTCCTCCTTAGCTCCAGATGCATGATGCTATTTAATCAAGTGTCTATAATCACACACTGTTCATCCAGAAGGAGCAATATTTAATTCACCATGCATGTCTGTCTGTTGTCTGTCATTATAACACAAGGTTTTAGTATGTGGCCACGGCTACACAAAATATATTGGTGGCGTGGTGCTGCTGGGAGAGTGTAAAACTGTATATAGTCTACGTGTGTTTGTGCAGGGAGTCTGGTAATACACTTCACCAGTTTATTCACAACCATGCCAAGATAGCAGACAAAGTTGCAGTTTTGGTGACTATACTGACCATTGAACACACTCTCACCTCCCAGCAGTCTGAATGAGGTCCTGTTTTCAGCCAATAGAAACATTAAGTAATACAGTGAACAATGCAGTTTTATGTGTAAAGTAAGGAGTGTTTTATGCACCGTGTCGTCATACAGGCTTATACAGTATAACACAGCCAAGGATAAGCTGGACCTACAGTAGGATAAATGTTGAGTACAGCTGGAGCATCAAGTAAACATAAGCAACATTACTGCACCAGCACCTGGATGATAAAACCCAACCACTGCGCTTTAGGCAAAATACTCCCGAGTTCTGAAGCTGCCCCACGACATCCAGTAGATTTACACAAGGTCATTGATAAGGCAGCAATTTCGTCGTAGCGATGCGATATGATAAGGGAATCAATATCAGATCTCGTTACCCATTATACAAGGAAGGGCCGAAATTTTGAGAGACAGACAGACAGACAGAGAGGTCAATAAAGCACCAGGTCTGTATACATTAACTTTATTTTCTATCTTGGAGTAAAAATCTCAAATGATCACTTTACACTTCATGTCTCAGTAGAAATATCATCCACTTGACATATATATATATAAATTCTGACTCTTAAAATCACATGTTTGCATATCAGGGAGTCAACCAACTACGACTGGTCACACGGCCGAATTTCAGCTGCTATGAGAGGCTCCGTAACTCCTTTCCCTTAGTGATTTAGTCAACATTCCACTGTGTGCTGGCTCCTTTAACCCCTACACCCCGGTTAACGTGTATAGCTGCAAGCATCTTCCCGCCACATAAATTACACAGAAATACTGATCATGTGTCTTGTAGCACCAAGTCCCTTTTGTAATTCATTTTCAAACCTTAAGACATTCTTTTCTGCTTTTTATTGCATCTTTATATCAACACAGCTTGGAATAATAACTTACAAAAGAATATTAAATGGTTAAATGCAAAACCCTGTGTACTACTCCTTTCACCTTAACTTGGCCCAGATTTTCGTCCTTTTGCAGCTTATTTCACGAAGCTCAGTGGCAGAAAAGGACTATACTACGATTCTACATCGACTCCACAGCACTTCTTCGTGATTAGCATCATACTCGTGTTTATGTATTGTTATAACTCAGAATTTAAGACTGTAAGGTGGCTACTACAGGCCATGTTAGAGCAAAAAAGGGTATAGTGATGTTCTTTTACTAGCCGTTATTTGCATTAACACTCGAGATTATTCAACTAGCAAAGAGTAAATCGCTATGAAACAGGTGTTACGGAGCCCCCATAGCTCTTTAAAACACGGCCATCAGAAGGGAAACATTATACAAAGAACAGAAAGAGACTGACAGGGGTGGCTGGGGGAGGGGATGGAGGCGTGTTGTGATGGGAATCCGAAATCAAAATCCAAAATCATCATCAATTTTGGCCACAATTTTGATTCCCGGGGAGGTACAGCCAAAACAGGAAATTAGTTTATGACCTAATTATAGGCTTGACTTCATCCTATCACCCTCTATCACCCCTATCACCCTTAACACCTGCATTTATTGTGACTTATTTCAACTGCGAGAAGGTAAACATGGCGGGTCGATTCGTGTTTACATTATGAAGTCAAGGTCAGGCTTTCCACAGGGTATTCAAAATTGCGGACAACATTTGGCGAATTTTGATGTATTTTCCTCACCATAACATGCCTCATTTTTTTATATATGTAAATGAGGAATGTGGAAATAATTATATGTTCAGGACTGGCAAAAATGAAAGTATTTGTTACCCTCAACTAGCCCTGGTTACTGACTACAAAAGAGGTATCTATTGAACAAGGAATCTATATCTGCATTTATCAGACTTTAGCCCATTATTCTCGTAAGGTAAGGAAGCTCCCTAACACCTCTTCCTTGGTGATTTTTTCTCCAAACTACACAACAGTATCCCCTGGTTTGCTTCTTGTGTACTTTCAGTGTCAACACAGATTGCAAAACACGCAAGAATATAGTAACGGAGCAGAATCAGAAATAAATCGGTAAGGAAGAGGTGTTAGTGAGCTTCCCCAGTGCACAAGAATATCGCCCTCTGTCTTGCTGGTATAAAGAAAATGGATACGTTGGTCTTTGAAATAAGTAAGGTAACACAGCAAAAGAACTTCAGTATAACAGCTCTTGTGTACACAGATAGGAGGCAATATGAATTTTCCCATGTTTTACGTCAATAGAAAGGCACATTTGTATTATTTTGAATCATATTGCCTCTGGATTTTTAAATATCGACAAACGAAACTTTCAACGGCCTCCATTTTCTGTCCGCTGCCATCAGAGAAGACCGTACGTTTTGACATCGAGAAAAAATACAGTTGTTCCCTTCAGTATATTTCTTGTGAGTATATTTCCTGTCCAATATTTTACACAGTGACAGGAGTTAATCTATTTACATCAAAAGACCAAGGTGGGATTCTGAAACGCATTTAAAATCAGTCCCTGTCGAATCTCAGGCTATGCAAGATGGCTGACGACATTTGAATCTTTCCCTGTCCTCTGGCTTTCATCCAAAACAATTGGTTACGGGAGGAAAACTGTCATAGCTATTATTTTAGGATAAAGAAAAGGGCAGGGAGTTCCCATTTCTCTAGTTCTACCTATGGAAACAAATAACAAGGCCTCGAATTTAAATACATTCCAGTATCCCAACCCTGACACCAAGATATCGAGATGAGGATGCGTGGTTGGTCGTCATGGAGAGAGGATTAACACAAGATGCATGGCCCTGTATTCGTGTGCATCTGTTTGCACATTTTCCTTCATGGTGTGTGTCTGTGTGCGTATTTTCTTTTAGTGTGTGTCTCTGTGCGGATTTTCCTTCATGATGTAAGTGTAATCTTGGTCTTTCAAAATTTCTAAGTCTTGCCCAAATCATCAGAGGAAAAAGATTCTTCATATATTTCTCAACACAGCAGCGCCTATGACTCCACCTGAACGAGCGATGTTCAAATATTACCATTTCATTAACTAAGAACATATAGACAGAACTGGAGAGATGGGCTGACAAATGAGGAAGTGAAGGAGCATTGTGGTCTGGATGTGGATGAGGAGTTACATGGAGAGACAGACTGACAAATGAGGAAATGAAGGAGCGTTGTGGTGTGGATGTGGAGTTACATGGAGAAACGGGCTGTCAAATGGGGAAGTGAAGGAGCGTTGTGGTGTGGATGTGGAGTTACATGGAGAGACAGACTGACAAATGAGGAAGTGAAGGAGCGTTGTGGTGTGGATGTGGAGTTACATGGAGAGACAGGCTGACAAATGAGGAAGTGAAGGAGCGTTGTGTTGTGGTGTGGATGTGGTGTTACATGGAGAGACAGACTGACAAATGAGGAAGTGAAGGAGCGTTGTGTTGTGGTGTGGATGTGGTGTTACATGGAGAGACAGACTGACAAATGAGGAAGTGAAGGAGCGTTGTGGTGTGAATGTGGAGTTACATGGAGAGACAGGCTGACAAATGAGGAAGTGAAGGAGCGTTGTGGTGTGGATGTGGAGTTACATGGAGAGACAGACTGACAAATGAGGAAGTGAAGGAGCGTTGTGGTGTGGATGTGGAGTTACATGGAGAGACAGGCTGACAAATGAGGAAGTGAAGGAGCGTTGTGGTGTGGATGTGGAGTTACATGGAGAGACAGGCTGACAAATGAGGAAGTGAAGGAGCGTTGTGGTGTGGATGTGGAGTTACATGGAGAGACAGGCTGACAAATGAGGAAGTGAAGGAGCGTTGTGGTGTGGATGTGGAGTTACATGGAGAGACAGGCTGACAAATGAGGAAGTGAAGGAGCGTTGTGGTGTGGATGTGGAGTTACATGGAGAGACAGACTGACAAATGAGGAAGTGAAGGAGCGTTGTGGTGTGGATGTGGAGTTACATGGAGAGACAGACTGACAAATGAGGATGTGAAGGAGCGTTGTGGTGTGGATGTGGGTTGGAGGGAGAGATTAAGGTGACGCCAATAAATAGACCAGTAGATACATAGATAGATATAGATAGATAGATTGATAGATAGATAAGTAGATAGACTAGTAACCAAGGAGACTCATTCCCTTCATGCAATAACTACAGAACAGGTTTGCTATACGTCCTTCACCTCAAGCTGGCCCAAATTTTCGTCCTTTCCATAGCACTTCTTCGTGACTAGCATCATATTGTGTTAATACTGAGTAAAGGATATTACTATGACTGCATCCTTCCCATAGCACTTCTTCGTGACTAGCATCATATTCGTGTGTTATTCTCCAGTAAAGGACAATACTACGGCTCTACATCCTTCCCATAGCACTTCTTCGTGACTAGCATCATATTCTAGTGTTATTCTCGAGTAAAGGACAATACTACGACTCTACGTCCTTCCCACATCACTTCTTCATGACTAGCATCATATACTTGTGTTAATATAAAAAAAAAAAAAAAAGACAATACTACGGCTCTACATCCTTCCCACAGCACTTCTTCGTGACTAGCATCATAGTCTGTTGTTAATCTATCCGTTACATCTCAGCATTCAAGATGGAGGGATGTCAATTTTAGGCCAAGTTAACGTGAAGGTAGTACAGGAAACGTGGTCCTAATTTAGGCCAATTTAAGGTGAAGGAGCATAGAGGGTGTATAGAGGGTGTATAAGGGGTGTATAGAGGGTATATAGGGGGTGTATAGGGGGTGTATAGGGGGTGTATAGAGGGTGTATAGGGGGTGTATAGAGGGTGTATAGGGGGTGTATAGAGGGTGTATAGAGGGTGTATAGGGGGTGTATAGAGGGTGTATAGGGGGTGTATAGAGGGTGTATAGAGGGTGTATAGAGGGTGTATAGGGAGTGTATAGGGGGTGTATAGAGGGTGTATAGGGAGTGTATAGAGGGTGTATAGAGGGTGTATAGAGGGTGTATAGAGGGTGTATAGGGGGTGTATAGAGGGTGTATAGGGGGTGTATAGAGGGTGTATAGAGGGTGTATAGAGGGTGTATAGGGGGTGTATAGAGGGTGTATAGGGGGTTTATAGAGGGTGTATAGAGGGTGTATAGGGAGTGTATAGAGAGTGTATAGGGGGTGTATAGTGGGAGTATAGAGGGTGTATAGGGGGTGTATAGGGAGTGTATAGAGGGTGTATAGGGGGTGTAGAGAGGGTGTATAGGGGGTGTAGAGAGGGTGTATAGGGGGTTTATAGAGGGTGTATAGGGGGTTTATAGAGGGTGTATAGGGGGTTTATAGAGGGTGTATAGAGGGGGTATAGAGGGTGTATAGGGGGTGTATAGAGGGTGTATAGAGGGTGTATAGGGAGTGTATAGAGGGTGTATAGGGGGTGTATAAAGGGTGTATAGGGGGTGTATAGAGGGTGTATAGGGGGTGTATAGAGGGTGTATAGGGGGTGTATAGGGGGTGTATAAAGGGTGTATAGGGGGTGTATAGGGGGTGTATAGAGGGTGTATAAAGGGTGTATAGTGGGGTGTATAGAGGGTGTATAGGGGGTGTATAGGGGTGTATAGAGGGTGTATACGGGGTGTATAGGGGGTGTATAAAGGGTGTATAGAGGGTGTATAGAGGGTGTATAGGGGGTGTATAGAGGGTGTATAGAGGGTGTATAGGGGGGTGTATAGGGGGTGTAGAGGGGGTGTATAGAGGGTGTATAGAGGGTGTATAGGGGGTGTATAGAGGGTGTGTAGAGGGTGTATAGGGGGTGTATAGGGGTGTATAGAGGGTGTATAGGGGGTGTATAGGGGGTGTATAAAGGGTGTACAGAGGGTGTATAGAGGGTGTATAGGGGGTGTATAGAGGGTGTATAGGGGGTGTATAGAGGGTGTATAGGGGGTGTATAGAGGGTGTATAGGGGGTGTATAGGGGGTGTATAGAGGGTGTGTAGAGGGTGTATAGGGGGTGTATAGAGGGTGTATAGGGGGTGTATAGGGAGTGTATAGAGGGTGTGGTGCCGTCTCAGCGTTTACAGGCAGCAGCAGAGGCAGCCACAGCAGCGGCCAATTTTGCGTGTTCTTGAGCCACTTCGAGTTTCTTTTGTTCACTCCCCGCTGCTACGTAGGAAAAGACACACAGCACAGCGTAGCAGATCTGGTCAGCCTGGGGGAGGAGAGGACATGGGATAAGGACATGGGTTAGAGATTACTACGTAGTGTGAGATTCAGAAAGCTCACTAACACCTCTTCCTTACCGATCTATTCCTGATTCTGGTACGGTTAGGAAGCTTACTAACACCTCTTCCTTACCGATTTATTTCTGATTCTGCTCCGTTACTGTATTAAGCTCACTAACACCTCTTCCTTATCGATTTATTCCTGATTCTGTTCCGTTACTGTATTCCTTTAAGCTCACTAACACCTCTTCTTTACCGATTTATTCCTGATTTTCCTCCATTACTATTCTTGCGTGTTATTCATAGGACGCTCATTAACACCTCACACATACAACACAACTCTATTCACGCATCCACACACCTACACACACACACACACACACACACACACACACACACACACACACACACACACACACACACACAACACACAGTATACACAACATACTGCATACAGAGATCCACAAACCTACATACACACACATACAAACACACACACACAACACAGCACACACAACATACTGCATACAGAGATCCACAGACCTACACACACACACACACACACACACACACACACACAACACACACACACACACAACATACTGCATACAGAGATCCACAGACCTACACACACACACACACACACACACACACACACACAACACACACACACACACACAACACAGCACACACAACATACAGCGTGCAGAGATCCACAAACCTACACATATACACACCACACACACACACAACACTACATCCAGAAGCAACACCACACACCACATGCTTTCAACACAGCCACCAAGCCACATACATCCACACAGCAACACTCTGCCACTTACCATAGCTGATTTATATTTTCTCTGGATAACTTGTCGGGTTTTGGGATCTGAAATGAATAGCAGGTTTAAGTCACTCTGAGATGTATGGCAGGTTGAAGTCACTCTAGAATGAATGACACGTTAATTTATCACTCTACAATGAATGACACGTTAATTTATCACTCTAGCATGAATGACACGTTAATTTATCACTCTAGAATGAATGACACGTTAATTTATCACTCTAGAATGAATGACACGTTAATTTATCACTCTAGCATGAATGACACGTTAATTTATCACTCTAGAATGAATGACACGTTAATTTATCACTCTAGAATGAATGATACGTTAATTTATCACTCTAGAATGGATGACACGTTAATTTATCACTCTAGAATGAATAACACGTTAATTTATCACTCTAGAATGGATGACACGTTAATTTATCACTCTAGAATGAATGACACGTTAATTTATCACTCTAGCATGAATGACACGTTAATTTATCACTCTAGCATGAATGACATGTTAATTTATCACTCTAGCATGAATGACACGTTAATTTATCACCCTAGAATGAATGACACGTTAATTTATCACTCTAGAATGAATGACACGTTAATTTATCACTCTAGAATGAATGACACGTTAATTTATCACTCTAGAATGGATGACACGTTAATTTATCACTCTAGAATGAATAACACGTTAATTTATCACTCTAGAATGGATGACACGTTAATTTATCACTCTAGAATGAATAACACGTTAATTTATCACTCTAGAATGAATAACACGTTAATTTATCACTCTAGAATGAATAACACGTTAATTTATCACTCTAGAATGGATGACACGTTAATTTATCACTCTAGAATGAATAACACGTTAATTTATCACTCTAGAATCCATGACACGTTAAAATCACTCTGGAATGTATGGCAGGCTATAATCACTCCAGAATGCATGACACTTAAATCACTCAAGAATGCATGACACGTTAAATCACTCTAAATAATCACTCTAGAATGCATGACACTTTAATCACTCTAGAATGCATGACACTTTAATCACTCTAGAATGCATGACACTTTAATCACTCTAGAATGCATGACACTTTAATCACTCTAGAATGCATGACACTTAAATCACTCTAAAATGAATGACATGCTAAAATCACTCTGAAACATATGGCAGGTTAAAATCACTCTATAATGCATGACATGTTAAATCACTCTAAATAATCACTCTAGAATGCGACACGTTAAAATCTCTGAAATGCATGGCAGGTTGAAGTCACTCTAGAATGTATGACATGTTAAATCACTCTAAACAATCACTCTAGAATCCATGACACTTAAATCACTCTAGAATGCATGACACGCTAAAATCACTCTGAAACGTATGGCAGGTTAAAAATCACTCTAGAATGTATGACACGCTAAATCACTCTAAATAATCACTCTAGAATGCATGACACGCTAAATCACTCTAAACAATCACTCTAGAATGCATGACACGCTAAAATCTCTAAAACGTATGGCAGGTTAAAATCACCACTGACATAAGTACGCGTGTGTCTCAATGGTGAATGTATACTCTGTTTTTTTTTTTTTTTTTTTATTGAGGCAAAGATGCACTTGATAGGTTGATGATGATTGGCTGAATGCAACATGTCCAAAAAATGTTTCTATCTATCTATCTATCTATTGCCAGACGCCATAATCCGGTAAGGGGTGGCCATTTGACTTTGAGTTAATTGTTTTACGGGGAGGGGCACTAACCCTCCACCAACCCACTTGTTGACACGTAGGGAGCACGCATGGTTTGGTTATATGGTTACCACCCAGCGTTGTAAATGGTTTCTTGGCTTACAGGAAACCATTTGGCTTGTCACTCAATGTAAAGCCACCTGTAACGGAAAGAAAAGCAATAAGAAGTGACAGGAAAGATGGAAGAAATAGGAAGAGAGGAAAGCAGGCACAGAAATAGAATAATAAAGGCTAAGGAAGAAGTAAGCAGCACTACATCAAGTGAGTGGATGATGGAAATAGGAAGAGAGGAGGGCAGGCACAGAAATAGAATAATAAAGGCTAAGGAAGAAGTAGGCAGCACTACATCAAGTGAGTGGATGATGGAAATAGGAAGAGAGGAGGGCAGGCACAGAAAAAGAATGATAAAGGCTAAGGAAGAAGTAGGCAGCACTACATCAAGTGAGTGGATGATGGAAATAGGAAGAGAGGAGGGCAGGCACAGAAAAAGAATGATAAAGACTAAGGAAGAAGTAAGCAGCACTACATCAAGTGAGTGGATGATGGAAATAGGAAGAGAGGAGGACAGGCACAGAAAAAGAATAATAAAGGCTAAGGAAGAAGTAGGCAGCACTACATCAAGTGAGTGGATGATGGTCGCCACTACCAACCACTAACCCAAATTTCCCCCTCAGCCAATAATCACCAATCCTTCAAGTGCATCTTCGCCTTGATAAACAAAAAAATGATTAAAGTTCTAATTCAACAGTGCAGTTCAATATACAAAAAAAATCCTCATCTATATTCTTCTCATGCTATAAACACAGAAAGTTGTAAAAAAAAGGGGGGAGAGGGAGGGGGAGGCCGAGGATGAGATGGAGGGATGGGGTGGAGAGGTATATGAGAGAGGAGGGGGGTGTGAGTTGGGAGCGGGGCAGTGAAATGGCCGGGGGACAGGGTGCCGTGGAGGCGATTTGTTTGTGGCCACCCCGTACGAGATTGAGGTGTCTGGCAATAGATAGATAGAAGTTTTTTTTCCAAGCGACATAACTGACTGGTATTGTGTGCATTTCTGTCTATCTATCTATCTGTCTATTTATCTATTTATCTATCTACCTATCTATATATCTGTCTATCTATCTATCTATCTGTCTAGCTATCTATTAATCTATCTACCTATCTATCTATCTATCTATCTGTCTCTCTATCTATCTATCTATCTATCTGTCTATCTATCTATCTGTCTATCTATCTATCTGTCTATCTGTCTATTTATCTATCTATCTATCTAATTTTGCACTCACTTCACCAAATTAGTTACTCTCAATTGTATAGCCAGATGCCTTAATCCTGTAAGGGGTGGCCACAAACAAATCGCCTCCATGTCGCCCTGTCCCCTGCCATTTTGCTACCAT
Source organism: Coenobita brevimanus (assembly GCF_032717465.1). Taxonomy (NCBI): domain Eukaryota; kingdom Metazoa; phylum Arthropoda; class Malacostraca; order Decapoda; family Coenobitidae; genus Coenobita; species Coenobita brevimanus. The sequence goes on from NC_136989.1 coordinate 4,796,897, forward strand.
CCCCCCCATCTTACACCCCCCCCCTCTCTCTCATATACCTCTCCACTCCATCCCTCCTTCACATCCTCGGTCTGCCTCTCCCTCTGTCCCCTCCACCTCATTCACATACACTCTCCTAGTTAGTCTTTTCTCCATCTCTCTATCTCATCCTCGGTCTTCCCCTCCCTGACGTGGAATTCAGGAACATATTTACAATCAAGTCCTTTTGTAAATTGAATATCGTGGGGCTAGGAGGCTCCCTTATGACCCTTCCCTTAGCGATTTATTTTTGGATATGGCTGGTTGATATTATTTTGTAGATTATTTACGCAGATTGTGTGGGGATACTGGAATGATTGACAGGGCGACATGGAGGCGATTTGTTTGTGGCCACCTCTTACGGCATTAAAGCGTCTGGCAATAGATAGGCAGACAGACAGACAGACAGACAGACAGTAAGGATTGATAATAAAAGATTTTGATAAGATTAAAATATTGCCTTTCGATCTCTCTCTCTCTCTCTCTCTCTCTCTCTCTCTCTCTCTCTCTCTCTAAAAATGTACGGGTACGGGGCTAAGCTACTCAGTCCAGATATTTAAGAAAAGGGGCGCCCAGTTGGTCGCCCCTGAGTATCATTTAACAACCATTCCTTTGACTTAAACCCATATCAGCTGCATCTGGTTGGAGTGCCTAAACCCACGTAACCACCAGGCATCCTACGTTACAGGAAATCATTTGGCTTGTCATTCAGAGCCACGTAGAGGTAGTGCTAAATCATGTGAGTGGATGGTGGAGGGTCAGGGCACTACTCAGTCCAAATACTCATAGGTGATATGGAATAAGTCACCTATTTACTTAGCTACGGTGCTGGGGGAGGACTTCACGTGGTGGCACTGTTATAAATGGTCGGATCCACTGCCTGGTTATACACACGTCCCTCAACTCCCTCTCTATCCCACGAAATGACGATGGTGGACTGCTGGAGGAGGGTAACTTCAGCCTGCAGTCCACTGGGTTCATGTTGAGATGAGCCTGAGGTTGCTACTACTACTACTACTACTACAACAACAACTACTACTACTACTATTACTACTACTACCACTATTACTACTACAAAAACTGCTATGACTATTACTACTCCAACTACTACAATAACTACTACTATTGCAACTTCTGCTACTACTCCTACTACTACTACTATACAACATCTAAGGCAAGAATGGTCACACAATCACCCTTTAAGTGGCTTCAACTCAGCAACAAACCCCCAAACCATCCCGCGAACACAAACCCTTACAGGCAACACCCAAATGAAGCACCTAAATCCACTAGACCACCTGTTTCTCTGCACTACTTACTGTACTCCTCCAACACAAACACGCCTCCCTTCTGCGTGAAGCACTTTCGGATGTGATCCAAGCGTACGAAGAACTGAAACAGAACAGCATTGAAAACCCTTTTAAAAAAATTCCAGCGAGCTTGGGTTATGAAATGCATAGCCCAGTAGATGTAATTTATATGTACTTCACCAAGATTGTACTACAGAGTCGAAAGAAAGCTCTATGTACACTTGTAAGCCTTGGATTGTACTATTGAAACTCAGTGTGCTAAGTATAGGCAAACCGCTATAGTTGCCGCCATGCAACTTGTCACCTAAGCCCCGTCCACTTGTCACCTACGCCCCGCCCCCTCAGTCCTCACCCACCACCCATAGCCCAGGGATTCAGGAAGGGGCGGGGCATAGGGGACAAGCTGGCTGGCGAGGAGTTTACCAAGTCAACTGAAAAGCCTGTGGCAGGAGAGAAGCATGTCTGGCGTCTGTCTCATTGCTGTATGCACTCTGAAACGTGGCATGCAGGCAAACCACACCCGAGAGTCACAGCTGCGTTAGAAATGGGAATCTTGCCTACAACTTCTCACCCAGTGTTTTGACAAGACACAATTTCCATTCACTCTCTACCCACACCCCTGGACGTAGGGAGGTCGTGGGGGCCCTTACTTGAGGCTAAGATGTCTGCCGGGGAAATGCCACTTCAAATGAGGCTACGTGAGACATGCTGCTAGTTCATGACGGAGGAGTTCAGGGTATTAAAAAAAATAATAAACACTAACTTCTGCTTGAAAGAAAATTAATAATGAATAACAGACACCTTTTACTGAAGTGTTAATTCATCACACACTTTATAGCAAAACACAACTTTATCGAATGTGTTGTTTCATGAGACAACAATGAATCAAGGTCTGTTTTAAACAAGGCCAGGTTTTCACACCAACTGAGACCCTGTGTTGCTAGCTTTTAAATTTTTCGAGATTGCACGAATAACAGTGACATTGCAAACTGTTCCTAGTGCAGTCTAAAATGCTAATGACTGCAGAAATAAGAGCCACACTGCAAACTGTTTCTCATATCCCAGTAAGGCTTCGAAAGGGGCAATGGCTGTTCGCTGGGTTTGAAACTAGGAGATGCCAAATCGGTGTGAAATTCAAAACCTCACTAGGGCCAGAGGCAGGGCGGGGAGTGAATAGAAAATTTGAATTACAAGTGAAGTCAATATGATCCTTGGCTCCTACTAGCTTATTCTTTTTTTTATTATTTTGCGTATTTTAAAAGCTTCTATTTATTCTCCGTAGCAAAAGGGCAAATATGTATCAAATGAGCTGGTCAATCAGGTGGAAATATATTATAGAGGGAGATCAACGAAAGACCATCAAGTCCTCATTAACAATGTACAGTAATAATGTACATGTGTTTGTACTTAATTCAGAATATTTATTGAAAACGTACATGTTAAAGTTACACTGCTACCTATGCTGTAGTAGTAGTAGTAGTAGTAGTAATAGTAGTAGTAGCTGTTGTTGTTGTAGTACTAGTAGTAGTAGTAGTAGTAGTAGTAGTTGCAATCACATTAGTAGTAGTAGTAGTAGTAGCAACCCTAGGCTCAAATCAACGTGAACCCAGTGGACTGCAGGCTGAGGTTACCCTTCTTCTGAGCGCATCATCCACACATAGCATGAAAGACAGCGACCTGAGGCACGTGTGTATAACCACGCAGCTCCACCACCCAACCATATCAGTGCCACCACGTGAAGGTGCCCCTCTCCCCTACCATCATAAATTTTTCAAATCTCCCCCAGCTGCATGAAAAAAAAAAAAGTCATCTTTTTTTTTTTTCATATATTATCAGGGTCATCAGGAGAGTGGGGTCCCGGGGCTCAGTCTGCTGGTGTGGGTGTGGGTGTGGCAGTGGGAAATGAATAAATGATGCAGGATGTACACTGCTCAGTCTGCTGGTGTGGGTATGGCAGTAGGAAATGAATAAATGATGCAGGATATACACTGCTCAGTCTGCTGGTGTGGGTGTGGCAGCAGGAAATGAATAAATGATGCAGGATATACACTGCTCAGTCTGCTGGTGTGGGTGTGGCAGTGGGAAATGAATAAATGATGCAGGATATACACTGCTCAGTCTGCTGGTGTGGGTGTGGCAGTAGGAAATGAATAAATGATGCAGGATATACACTGCTCAGTCTGCTGGTGTGGGTGTGGCAGCAGGAAATGAATAAATGATGCAGGATATACACTGCTCAGTCTGCTGGTGTGGGTGTGGCAGCAGGAAATGAATAAATGATGCAGGATATACACTGCTCAGTCTGCTGGTGTGGGTGTGGCAGCAGGAAATGAATAAATGATGCAGGATGTACACTGCTCAGTCTGCTGGTGTGGGTGTGGCAGTGGGAAATGAATAAATGATGCAGGATGTACACTGCTCAGTCTGCTGGTGTGGGTGTGGGAGTGGGAAATGAATAAATGATGCAGGATGTACACTGCTCAGTCTGCTGGTGTGGGTGTGGCAGAGTGGAAGAGGGACATTACATCTGAACCACCCTTTACCTCATCTCTTAGTTCCAAATTATTACGGTTATTTTTTTATACAGGAGGGTGGTGGAGAGGGACGCCTTCACGTGGTGGCACTGATATACCCAGGCGGCTCATCTACCTGCATATACGTCCCTTACTTCCCTATCCCAGTCCTTCATGTACTGTATGCGACAGGTCAACTCTGGAACTGTCTCCCTCTGTCTGTATTTCCTACTGCCTATGACCTCCAGGGTAGGTAGGTAGGTAAGTTAACTGATACTCCCAGTCCTTCATGTATGCAACAGGTCAACTCTGGAACTGTCTCCCTCTGTTTGTTTTTCCTCCTTCCTATGGTCTCCAGTCTTTCAAACGCAGTGTGTCCAGGCATCTCAAAATGAACGGATCTTGAATTTGGCTCTCTTTTGTATTGTTTTTGTCTTGGAAGGAACAATTTGCGGAATCCTGGCCTTGGGTTCCTTCTTCCTTGCATTTTAAAAAAAAGACCTCAAGCCTGTATTCCACTGAGTGCTCATCCACTTGAGCCTGGGGTTATAACTACTACTACACCGAGAAAAGCAGAATAACTTTGACTACAATCCTTTCACCTTAACTTGGCCCAGATTTTCGTACTACTACTACTACTACTACTACTACTACTACTACTGCTGCTGCTGCTGCTGCTGCTGCTGCTACTACTACTACTACTACTACTACTACTGCTACTACTACTACAACTGCTGCTGCTGCTACTACTACTACTACTACCACTACTACTACTGCTACTACTACTACTACTACCACTACTACTACCACTACTACTACTGCTACTACTACTACTACTACTACTACTACTACTACTACCACTACTACTACTGCTGCTGCTGCTGCTGCTGCTGCTGCTACTACTACTACTACTACTACTACTGCTGCTACTGCTGCTGCTACTACTACTGCTGCCACTGCTACTACTGCTGCTCTACTGCTACTACTGCTGCTGCTACTACTACTGCTACTACTGCTACTGCTGCTACTGCTGCTGCTGCTGCTACTACTGCTGCTGCTGCTGCTGCTGCTGCTACTACTACTACTACTTCTACTACTGCTGCTGCTGCTACTGCTGCTACTACTATTGCTGCTACTACTGCTACTACTACTACTACTGCTACTGCTGCTGCTGCTGCTGCTGCTGCTGCTGCTGCTACAACTACTACTACTACCACTACTACTACTACTACTATTACTACTACTACTACCACTACTACTACTACTACTACTATTGTTACTACTACTACTACTACTACTACTACTACTACTACTACTACTGCTACTACTGCTACTACTACTACTACAGATGGCATTATAAGTAGCAGAATAACTTTAACTATAATCTTTTCACCTAAACTTGACCCAGGTATTAAAATTAGCCTAAAGAAATAATAGTAACTTCAAACCTCATTTGGTAACACTTAACTCTACTTATATTAGCCAAATAATAATAATAACAATAATAATAATAATAATAATAATAATAACAATGATAATAATAACAATAATGATAATAATAATAATAATTATTATTATTGTTGTTATTATTATTATAATAATAATACTTGGAACTTCAAACCTCATATGGTGACATTTTACTTATATTAGCCAAATAATAATAATAATAATAATAATAATAATAATAATAATAACAACTGTAACTTCAAACCTCTCATGGTGACACTTAAATCTACCTATAAGTCAAACACAGCAGTAAGTACACAGCAAAAGTGACTTCAATGGGCAGCAGGGACAATGTATATGAAACAAGTAACAAAACCATTCAGCAAGGAAGGAGATTTGGCAACTATGTAAACACAGCAATTATAAGTGTACCAGGGTCAGCAGAGGAGGTTGAAAAGTGTATATAAGTAGATGATATAAAGTACAATTCAGCCTTCATTGCAAGTAACCGTCCACTTACCTCAGCAGATGTTAAGTGTATATAAGTGGATATCATTTTTTCATAAAGTAAAATTCAGCCTTCATTGTAAGTAACCATCCACTTACCTCTTCAAAACAAGTTGCTATACAAGTAATTCTCTTCTACTTTTCTACTCTACTGTCAATATTAAAGTGAATAAAAGATCGCGTATTATACTTTTACCGATACTTATAAAGCTACTTGACTTGTTCGCTGACATTACAATCAGGACGAATACTCCTCTCCTATCCTCACTATCCTCTCTAACAATCCTCAATGAGCAGGGGAATATACCAGGCCTCTCTTAGCTTAGGAATTTTTGCCGTCGGAGGAACGCGAGAAGCAAGAGAGATGAAATATTAACTTTCATCCCAGTGCAACGTAATATATTGAAGTGGATAGTCTGAAGGGAGCCCCAAACTGGATACGTCTAGAAACCGGATATATCTGAAAACCTGATCTATCTGAAAACCGGATATATCTGAAAACCGGATATATCTGAAAACCGGATATATCTGAAAACCGGATATATCTGAAAACTGGATATATCTGAAAACCGGATATATCTGAAAACCGGATATATCTAAGAACCGGATATGTCTAAAATTCAGATATACGTAGAATCCGGATATTTCTAAAAACCGGCTATTTTCTCAGGTAAATTATTAACACATTTAAATTCTAGGGAACAACTAAAGATTCTGATTTTCATAGTTCGTACATTTTTTGGACTGATTTTTTCAATTAGGGATTTTTTATAATGAAAGAAAGCTCTATATTTTGAAGCAGGTTTCCTACTGATAATGAGATACGGATATATAAAAAAAAATGATTTATTACTTGCAATGAAGAGGGTCTGAATTTTGAGTTATTTTAAGCTGATTTTTGAGTTATTTTAAGCTGAAGTTTTAGTTATTTTAAGCTGACCCCAATACGATTAAGGTATGGAGAGGGAAATTTACAAGATCAAGCAATATCACTTAAATCTAACGCAGTAACATACCAAAGCCAATGTTACACTAATATAATAATAGCTACAGTCTTCACCCCTTCAATCCAACAATGTCTTTTTCATATGTCTGTCTCCACTAGGTTATGTAATCCAGCTTACGGGTACTTCCAATTGGAGTTTGATAAATTGCACTAACTTCTATAGTGTTTGTACTCTAACTTGGCTCAGATTTTTGTCCTCTGTTATATAACGATGCTCAGTGGCAGAAAAAGACAATACTATGGCTAATCTACTTCCCATAGCACTACTTCGTGACTAGCATCATATTCTAGTGTTATATTGTCACAGCTGAGCATTCGAGATGGTGAGATGGTAAGTCTTGGCCAAGCTGAGTGACGACAGTATATGCAGTCACTCTTCCATTATTCACAGGGGAGGGAGGATTACAAAGAAATTATATACAGTCGTTACTAAACCCCTTGCCGCGTAGCTTGTCCCTTGCACCTCGCCCCCTTACCCTCCACCCAGTGAGTGGATGGCCATGGAGTTAAAGAAAGGGGAGGGCTTGAGAGTTCTTTCCTATAGCCCCCACCATGTAGCGTGCCTCTGAAGCCCCGCCCCCTCACCCACCACCCAATGAGTGTCACGGAGTTCAGGAAGGGGGCGGGGCTTAGATGACAATTTGCAGGTGGTTGACTACAGTTCCTCACTACGCTGTATTTAATCACCAGCGAACTACAAGAATAAAGGAATACCAAGCTGAATTACATGACCAATGGACTACAAGACTAAAGGTATACTTGAGTGGATTGAAGAGTATACATGACTCACTGTGTAACTAGACACTCTCCTGGTTGGCTGAGAGGAACCAAGAGGTGAAATCTGCTGCTGCCTTATCTGTTTTAAGTCTCCATTTCCCTCTCCATCCCTCTCTGTATGTGTCTGTACAAACGCCTGATCAAAAACACATAAGCATGCAAAGAGAAATAAGAACAAATGCAGGATAAGAGGAAAGTAAAGGGGAAAGGGGATGTTGCAGAGGAGCCAAGGGGAACTGAATCCCTTTTGTAACAGAATTGAATCTCTCTCCAAGTTCTTTCTCGGGCTGTGACAAAGGGAAAACTCTTGATCAAGTTCTGTTTACCGTATCATTAAAACTGAGTGCGCGAGTGTAACCAGGCTTCTGATTCTTTATGGTCATTTATGAATCACCTGTTGATGTGTTTAGCCTGCATCCCACATCACAGGTAACGTTAGCAACATCATCAGGACATGCTCTAGTTTTGCTGAAATCTAGAGGCTTGGCTATACCTCAGTGCACACAGTTTTAATAATACAGCACAGGTTCCCTCAAGCAGCCTTACATCTCACTAGAAATAAGCTGGTTTGTTGACTCTTGGAGGTGTAAGACTGTACTCCAGCTGTCTTTATAAATAGTGAGTTAGTGAAATAATACTTGATTAGCCACTTGTCTGTACATGATGTCCCGGCTTATCAACGCTATATGAAAAAACTTAAAAAAAAAAACACTAAGGACGGAACAAGAACACAGGAGGTAGAGCACGAATATTCTGATGCCCTGAACCCGACTGATTTATAGAATTTTATCCAATCTGATCAGTAGTCAAAAGAATGAGTTCAAATGAGTCCAAATGAGTTCAAATGAGGAGTCCAAAAGAGGCTGGCATATATCAGTTAGATTAAGGCAAGCAGATCAGCATACCAAAGCAAACATATCTAAAGGGTATATTCCAAATGGCGCTGAGGGCTTCACACCTTTTCCTGAGCGATTTATTACACCTACTCTTGATCTTGTACACTGGAAAATATCTAGAGATTTACTATGCTTAGGTGTAATGTGTGTTTTTCATCGCTGAGAAAGAGAGGCGGACACCACAAGGCCAGACAGAATAAGTTCCTGGTTGACACGCACCACTACAAACAAGTTAAGTGTCAAAACCAAACAAACCAAACAAGGAAGACTTCAGAGATGGTCAAACAAAACATAGGGACGTTGTGTATGTGCAGACTGGGTAGGTTGACTCAATGCTGCTTTACTCTTCCTAGTGGCTAAAAAGGACAAAGTGCTGATTCGTCTCTGATGCTGCAGACTCAGTGCTGATTTGCCCCTGTACAAACTCAGTGCTGATTTGCCCCTGTACAAACTCAGTGCTGATTTGCCTGTGTACAAACTCAGTGCTGATTTGCGCCTGTACAAACTCAGTGCTGATTTGCGCCTGTACAAACTCAGTGCTGATTTGCGCCTGTACAAATTCAGTGCTGATTTGCGCCTGTACAAACTCAGTGCTGATTTGCGCCTGTACAAACTCAGTGCTGATTTGCGCCTGTACAAATTCAGTGCTGATTTGCCTGTGTACAAATGCAGTGCTGATTTGCCCCTGTACAAATTCAGTGCTGATTTGCGTCTCATGGTACAAACTCAGTGCTGATTTGCCTGTGTACAAACTCAGTGCTGATTTGCCTGTGTACAAACTCAGTGCTGATTTGCCTGTGTACAAACTCAGTGCTGATTTGCCTGTGTACAAACTCAGTGCTGATTTGCCTGTGTACAAACTCAGTGCTGATTTGCGTCTAATGCTACAAATTCCTAGTGCTTCCTCGCTTACAGCTCTCCAAATTCCTATCGGCATTTATTTATCGGCCAGAGGAGGCTCCCTTTCACCTCATCCTTAGCATTTATTGAGTGTTTCCTTAGCATTTATTCCACTTCCTCCTTAGCATTTATTGTGTATTTCCTTAGCATTTATTCCACTTCCTCCTTAGCATTTATTGTGTATTTCCTTAGCATTTATTCAGTACTTCCTTAGCATTTATTGTGTATTTCCTTACCATTTATTCCACTTCCTCCTTAGCATTTATTGAGTATTTCCTTAGCATTTATTGTACTTCCTTCTTAGCATTTATTGTGTATTTCCTTAGCATTTATTGTACTTCTTCCTTAGCATTTATTGAGTACTTCCTCAGTACATATAATGTGTCTAGCATTCAAATTCCTTCCTCAGCATTTACTCTCTCAGTATTCACAATGCCTTCTTCAGCATTTGTCTTCCTCAGCATTTATTCTCAGTATTCACAATGCCTTCCTCAGCATTTGTCTGCCTCAGCATTTGTCTCTGCCTCAGCATTTGTCTCTGCCTCAGCATTTGTCTCTGCCTCAGCATTAGTCTCTGCCTCAGCATTTGTCTCTGCCTCAGCATTTGTCTCTGCCTCAGCATTTGTCTCTGCCTCAGCATTTGTCTCTGCCTCAGCATTTGTCTCTGCCTCAGCATTTGTCTCTGCCTCAGCATTTGTCTCTGCCTCAGCATTTGTCTCTGCCTCAGCATTTGTCTCTGCCTCAGCATTTACTAGTACGTGTCAGTTCCATATCAATGTCTTCCTAAATTCTCCATAATATTTTCTTCATCACTCTGGTAAATAATTCTATAATGCATTAATTCCTGTACGCCAGGGATCAGTGGTATTATTTATTTTTATTTATTTTTATTTTATTTATTTCTTTTATTTTTTTTTATTTTTTTTTATTTACTTTACTTTTTAATTTATTTTTATTTTTATGTATTTATTTTATTTTTTATTTTTATTTTTGTCTATTTTTTATTTTTATTTTAGTTTTATTTATTTTTATTTTTATTTATTTATTTTTATTTATTTATTTTTTTTTACTTAATTTTTTATTTATTATTATTTTTATATATTTATTTTATTTATTTTATTTTTTATTTATTTTTATTTTATATATTTATTGTTTCTTTATTTATTTTATTTTTTATTTATTTATTTTTTATTTTTATTTACTGTTTTTATTTATTTATTTATTTATTTATTTTTATTTATTTATTTTTATTTTTATTTATTAATTTTTATTTACTTTATTTATTTACTTTATTTTTTATTTATTTTTATTTATTTTATTTTATTCATTTATTCTATTTTATTTTATTTTTTATTTTATTTATTTCTTATTTATATTTATTTTTATTTATTTATTTTTTTCATTTAATTATTTATTTTTATTTTCATTTATTTTATTTATTAATTAATTTATTTTTATTTTCATTATTATTTTTTTGCCACACAGACGATTAAATCAGTTGATCATTTCCACCATTACATTTCCACCATTACATTTCCACCATTACATTTCCACCATTACATTTCCACCATTACATTTCCACCATTACATTTCCACCATTACATTTCCACCCATTACATTTCCACCATTACATTTCCACCATTACATTTCCACCATTACATTTCCACCATTACATTTCCACCAATTACATTTCCTCCATTACATTTCCACCATTACATTTCCACCCATTACATTTCCACCATTACATTTCCACCCATTACATTTCCACCATTACATTTCCACCCATTACATTTCCACCATTACATTTCCACCCATTACATTTCCACCATTACATTTCCACCATTACATTTCCACCCATTTTCCACCATTACATTTCCACCCATTACATTTCCACCCATTACATTTCCACCCATTACATTTCCACCATTACAATTCCTAAAATCGTCTGTGATGCCAAAAACTATAGTCTTTTCACTCAAACTTGGCCAAGGGTATTGTTCCTTTGCAGTATATTCTGACTCAGTAGCCTAAATGACGTTGCTAAGACACTACATCCTATCCTTAGCATATTACATAGTCGCGGCGCACGACTCTGAGGTCATTATCGTACCCTGGCAACCTAGCACTCAACAGCGCATCTGATTCTCCATTATACACGAATCACATTGTTATACACGATTATTATACACGATCATTATTATACACGAATCACACGCGTATCAAATTATTCACAAATATTATTATACACGAATATAATTATACACGAATATTATTATACACGAATATAATTATACACGAATATATTATACACGAATATAATTATACACGAATATATTATACACGAATATATTATACACGAATATTATTATACACGAATATATTATACACGAATATTATTATACACGAATATAATTATACACGAATATATTATACACGAATATATTATACACGAATATTATTATACACGAATATTATACACGGATCACACGCGTATCAAATTATACACGAATTATATTATTATTTATTGTTATCTATTTATTATATTTTTGCATTTATCTATGTATTTATTTTTGTATTTATATATGTATTCATTTTTGTATTTATGTATTTATTTATTTATTTATTTTTGTATTTTTTTATTTTTTTATTTATGTATGTATTTATTTATTTATTTACTTATTTATTTATCTTATTTATTTCATTCATTTATTTATTTATTTTTGCATTTATTTTTGTATTCATTTATTATTTATTTTTGTATTTTTGTATTTATTTTTGTATTTATTTTGTATTTATTTATTTATGTATTTTTTATTTTTTTATTTATGTATGTATGTATTTATTTATTTATTATTTATTTATTTATCTATTTTTGTATTTATCTATTTATTTATTTATTTATTTACCTATTTATTGTTTATGTATTTATTATGTACGCATTTATTTATCTATTTATTTATTTATTATGTATTTATTGATGTATTTATTAAGTTATTTATCTATTATTTATTTATTTCTCTATTTATTTTTGTATTTATATATTTATGCATTTATTTATTTATGTATTTATTCCCGCAACTCAGCCTTCATTACGGAAAGATGGCATTTTTTGGGCCAGGTCGGTGTGAAAGGAGTATAGGGGAATCCAACACTGGCTTCAGGTGTCACTATCCTTGTCTTATTATCATACAAGCTTGTTATTGGAATGATATATGGCCCGTATTTTGGGCAAGTATGAAAAATTACTGACCCAATTTTCATGTTTTCATACACCACAGAACCATGAATAAATTTAGCACTGGCAGCTTAACCCCTAACCACCGGCTGAAGTGTATAGCAGTCACGATTTTTGGCGCGGAGCAACGCCGGTTGACGTGTATAGCGGCAAGCGTCTTCCCGCCACCCTTTGAGCTTTAACTGATCCTTACTCATCGACGGGACCAGCTGGAGACGTGGCGATACTTGCATTTGAAAGAGGAAGAGTTGGTGATTCTTATGTATCTTTAATTTTTTCTCCAGCTGTTATAGTTTGGCAGATATTAGGGTTTAAAGTAACGGTATTTTTTTCCCGTCACGGATATCCCCTGTAGGGAGGAGCGTGCAACATCAGAAAACCCACGGCATGTAGGGGTTAAAAATGATCATACAAGTGAATACTCCTTAGCTTTGGCAATATAAGTTTCGGTAAAATTTGCAAGTGATTTTATCCAATTATTCTCCGTCTTTCTCTTTCACGTATCATCTTCAAACTTTCTACACACTTAAATTCTCAAGCAATTTTATCCTATTATTTTTTTCTCCATCTTTCTCTTTCACGTATCGTCTTCAAACTTTCTACACACCTCAGTGGGAATCTTATCTATGTTGTATTAAACTTTCATGAATATTGGTCAGTGATTTTTAGACTTATCCATAATATAGCCCACTGCCCAATAATTCTTTCCACGTCTTTCTCTTTCATGTATCAACTTCAAACTTTCTACACATCTCAGTAGGAATCTTGTGTGTGTTGTATTAAATTTTCACGAAGATTGATTAGTAATTTTTAGACTTATCCAAAATATAGTTCACTGCCCAATAATTCTTTCTGCGTCTTTCTCTTTCATGTATCAACTTCAGACTTTCTACACACGTAAACTTTCAAGCGATTTTATCCAATTATTCTCCGTCTTTCTCTTTCACGTATCATCTTCAAACTTTCTACACACCTCGGTAGGAATCTTATCTGTGTTGTATTAAACTTTCATGAATATTGGTCAGTGATTTTTAGACTTATGCAAAATATAGCCCACAGCCTCAGTTTGCTTCTGGGTATATCTAAGCTAACTCAAATTTCCTGTGTTCACGACAAAGCTAACCTGACGTCTTTAAAGCTAACTTCTTCTTCCTTTACTACCCTAAGGACAAAGCTAAAGGTGCCAATTAAAGCTAAATTCTTCTACCTTTACTACCCTCAAGACAAAGCTAAAAGTGACAATTTTTAAAAGCTAATTCTCTTCCTTTACTACCGTCAGGAAAAAGCTAAAGGTGCCAGTTCTTTAAAACCTAACTTCTTCCTTAACTACCCTCAGGACAAAGCTAATAGTCCCAGTTTTTTAAAAGCTAGCTTCTCTTTCCTTTACTACCCTCAGGAAAAAGCTAATAGTGCCAGTTCTTTAAAAGCTAACTTCTTCTTCCTTTACTACCCTAAGGACGAAGCTAAAAGTGCCAATTAAAGCTAAATTCTTCTTCCTTTACTACCCTCAGGACAAAGCTAAAGGTGCCAGTTCTTTAAAAGCTAACCTCTTCTTCCTTTACTACCCTCAGGACAAAGCTAATAGTGCCAATTAAAGCTAACTTTTTCCTTTACTACCCTCAGGAAAAGGCTAAAGGTGCCAATTTTTAAAGGCTAAAATCTGATTCCTTTAGTACCCTCAGGACGAAGCTAAAAGTGCCAATTAAAGCTAAATTCATCTTCCTTTACTACCCTCAGGACAAAGCTAAAGGGCCATATTTTCTCCCTTACTGCTCACTTTACTGACAGGTACTCTTGGTTAGCATCAAGCCTTTACACTCTTCAATGATTGACTTAGGCAGACGAGTGAGGAAGTTTAGAGAGTCTTTTGCCATATCAGGAGAAAGCTAAGGCACTTAAATTCAAGCTAAGGTGATGAGAAAGCTAAGTTCCCAGCTAAATTCAGGCTAAGGTGATGGGAAGGCTATAGTGTGAGTTTTATTGAAGATCAGATTGGGTAGCTCCGTAGACGAAAAAAAACAGGGCATCAGAATTCCAAAATGCTCGCGGTGTGAAAGTCGTGGATTAGTAAGAGAGAATTTTGTGTATATTTCAAATTACACAAAATTTTTATAGGCTTGTGAGGGATGGTCAATTTCTGGTCCAAAATTATTATTATTATTATTATTATTATTATTATTATTATTATTATTACAAAGCATATTTTCATATGGGCAAGGACAGAGAACTAATGTATTGAGTTTGTGAAGGACGATCAATATCTAATCCAGAATTATTATTATTATTATTATTATTATTATTATTATTATTATTATTGTGGCTACGCATGGAATTAGGTCATCTGGCTATAGATAGATGGACAGATAGATAGATTTAATCCCCAGCTCACTCACTGCAGTCAAAGAGTTAAGAGGAAAGATTATACTTGAAAAACAGATACATGATTAGACCTCCTGTGAGTGTCAATGATGCAAAATGAATCGCTAAAGAGGAAGTGTTAGGTCATCTTAATGCTACTGGCTAAGGAAGAGGTGTGTAGAAGGCCTCCTCTTTGTGCTCAATGCTAAGGACATGCTTCTGGTGTTTGGGCGAGACAGGTGGTTTGGGTTTGGCATTAAGAAAACAGAAAAACAACAAGAAAAAAAACAAAAGGGCAGCAGAGAACAGAAGGAACTGAACTTGGAGAGTCACCACTTGTCTTGAAAGAAAATGAGGGTCGAGGGCCGCGTTTTCGTCAGCAGGAGAGACTTGGCAAAACCTTCCTCATAGCGACTTAACCTGTTACACCTTGATATTCTTTATTTACATATACCAACACAGCATCAGTGACCATCAAGAGGATATTAAGGTGCAATAGGCAAACTAAATCGCTAAGGAAGAGGTGTTTGGACATCTCTAGAGCCAGTGAGAACAAGACCCCGAGTGTCTAGAGAGAAGGTGTGGGGCGGGGAAGGTCTAGTGACTTTACTATGGAGACTGGGTGGGCTGAGACAGGACCAAGCTCCAAATCCTTGACGGTCACTTATGCAACAGCTGCAATTGCCAGATCCGGTTAGCCTGCATCCCACATTGCACAGTGAATCCAGGGAGAGGAAAGTTGGACATGATACCCACATGCTTAGAGAATTACCGTCAAACATTGGGAGGCCTTCGTCACCCTCTCGCACACGCAGTTTCCATCCTAAAGCCCTAAGAGACACGCGTGGACAAGGGTCGTCTTTTGAGTGGGTTTGGGGAGTCCGTAATGCCTGTTCCCTAGTGATTTATTCCACATGGCACCTCAAGATCCTATATATTACTGATGCAGGGATGCTGAGGTGAGACGCGAAATGGATCGCTAGGGAAGACATGGTTACGAGGAATTCCCTGCCACCCAGACCTACCCTCTCGCTTCAACAAGTCACTATCACAACTACAACCAACTGCACTACACCAGTCTTTCCATATTCACCTCGAAATCCTTTTATGGTGAAGACGTCGAGCATGGATACAAAAAAGGAGAACAAAAGATAATGTGAGAAACGACACCATGATAAAGGAACAGCTTTTTTGAGTTAATATGCAAAGAGACTCACCAGAAGAGTTACACTTTGCTTAATGTAAAGTTAATAGGCACATCATATGGCTAAATGTGTACATGAACTAGTTACAAGGGCCGGCGATATTGTGTTAACTAGGTACAAGCAAGGCCAGCGTAATTTAACTGACACTACGGCTGCTACTGGCCACTACTTAACAAGGCTTTAGTATCTACATCTAAAGGGCTTCTCCATATAATCCATAGACCATCTCCAAAGTTCCCTCTATGACCAGGAATGACAACTAAAGACAAGTAATCCATGGAGAGCTACATAGTGGTGAAGGGACGAGGGGGGATGGACAGGATATGATGCTGATTGTACTGGTGGTGGTGGAAGGATGTGGTGGTGGTGGTGGTGGTGAGGGAGGGAAGGATGTGGTGGTGGTGGTGGTGGTGGTGGAAGGAGGGATGTGGTGGTGGTGGTGGTGGTGGAAGGAGGGATGTGGTGGTGGTGGTGGTGGTGGAAGGATGTGGTGGTGGTGGTGGTGGTGGAAGGAGGGATGTGGTGGTGGTGGTGGAAGGAGAGATGTGGTGGTGGTGGTGGTGGTGGGGAGGAAAGGATGTGGTGGTGGGGGGGGAGGGACGGATGTGGTGGTGGTGGTGGGGAGGGGAGGATTTGGTGGTGGTGGTGGTGGGGAGGGAAGGATGTGGTGGTGATGGTGGGGAGGGAAGGATGTGGTGGTGGTGGTGGGGAGGGAAGGATGTTGTAGTGGTGGGGAGGGAAGGATGTGGTGGTGGTGGTGGGGAGGGAAGGATGTGGTGGTGGTGGTGGTGGGGAGGGAAGGATGTGATGGTGGTGGTGGGGAGGGACGGATGTGGAGGTGGTGGTGGTGGTGGAAGGTTGTGGTGGTGGTGGTGGTGGGGAGGGAAGGATGTGGTGGTGGTGGTCGTGGGGAGGGAAGGATGTGGTGGTGGTGGTGGTGGGGAGGGAAGGATGTGGTGGTGGTGGTGGTGGGGAGGGAGGGAAGGATGTGGTGGTGGTGGTGGTGGGGAGGGAAGGATGTGGTGGTGGTGGTGGTGGGGAGGGATGTGGTGGTGGTGGTGGTGGGGAGGGAAGGATGTGGTGGTGGTGGTGGTGGGGAGGGAAGGATGTGGTGGTGGTGGTGGGGAGGGAAGGATGTGGTGGTGGTGGTGGGCTGGGTGGATGGGAGGGAAGGATGTGATGCTGACAGTTGTGGTGGTGGTGGTGGAAGGATGTGGTGGCTGTGGCAGTAGTGGGGGAGGGAAGGAGGTACAGGTGGTGGTCCTGGGAGGGAGGCCAGCTGGATAAATCAATGCCACCACCTGAAGGCACCGGGGAGAGAGGTCACCCAGTTTTATAAATACACATAACATCACTTAATCTTCTCCCTGTTATGAACTCTAGAATCAGTTGGACAAAAGGCAATAATAATGGAGAAACAGTGAGGAAATTTTAGCTGTGATTCTGTAAAATTATCTGGACTTCACTAATAATAATAATAATAATAATAATAATAATAATAATGTCTGGAGATCACCATACCATTGATTTATTGAACTCTGAGGCACTGGCAATTCTTGAAGTGAGGTATTTTATTTTGGATGTGGGAAGGAGCGTTGTGGTGTGGATGTGGATGTGATAGGAAGCGTTAGGAGGAACACACTGGGGTGGTTTGGCCATGTGGAGAGGATGCAGGGTGAGAGACTGACGAGGAGAGTGTATGTGAGTGAGGTGGAGGGGGGAAGAGGGAGGGGGAGGCCAAGGATGAGATGGAGGGATGGGGTGGAGAGGTATTTGAGAGAGGGGGGTGTGAGCTGGGGGGATGGAGAGTGAGAGACTGACGAGGAGAGTGTATGTGAGTGAGGTGGAGGGGGGAAGAGGGAGGGGGAGGCCAAGGATGAGATGGAGGGATGGGGTGGAGAGGTATTTGAGAGAGGGGGGTGTGAGCTGGGGGGATGGAGAGTGAGAGACTGACGAGGAGAGTGTATTTGAGTGAGGTGGAGGAGGGGAGAGGGAGGGGGAGGCCAAGGATGAGATGTAGAGATGGAGTGGAGAGGTATATGAGAGAGGGGGGTGTGAGCTGGGGGGATGGAGAGTGAGAGACTGATGAGGAGAGTGTATGTGAGTGAGGTGGAGGGGGGGAGAGGGAGGGGGAGGCCGAGGATGAGATGGAGGGATGGGATGCAAAGGTATATGAGGGAGGGGGGTGTGAATTGGGAGCAGGGCAGTGATATGGCGGGGGACAGGGCGACGTGGAGGCGATTTGTTTGTGGCCACCCCATACGGGATTGAGGCATCTGGCAATAGATAGATAGATGGATAGGATGTGGGAAGTCTATAGGTACCAAGTGGAGAGGGATTGTTACACTCTCCCGTGATAGGCATGGAGAGAGGGAGGGAGGAATGGAGAGAATGGAGAGAGGGAGGGAGGAAAGGAGAGAATGGAGAGAGGGAGGGAGGGTTGGAGAGAATGGGGAGAGGGCGGGAGGGTTGGAGAGAATGGAGAGAGGGAGGGAGGAATGGACTGAATGGAGAGAGGGAGGGAGGGTTGGAGAGAATGGAGAGAGGGCTGGAAGGATAGTGGAGGAAATTAAAGAGGGATGGAGGGACTGTGGAGGGATGGAGGGAGGGATGGAGGGACTGTGGAGGGATGGAGAGAGGGATGGAGGGACTGTGGAGGGATGGAGGGAGGGATGGAGGGACTGTGGAGGGATGGAGGGAGGGATGGAGGGACTGTGGAGGGATGGAGGGAGGGATGGAGGGACTGTGGAGGGATGGAGGGAGGGATGGAGGGACTGTGGAGGGATGGAGGGAGGGATGGAGGGAATCTGGAGGGATGGAGGGACTGTGGAGGGATGGAGAGAGGGATGGAGGGACCGTGGAGGGATGGAGGGAGGGATGGAGGGGCTGTGGAGGGATGGAGGGATGGAGAGAGGGATGGAGGGACTGTGGAGGGATGGAGAGAGGGATGGAGGGAGGGATAGACGAGGTCAGAGGGGCACTGAAGGAGCCTGTGATGTTTTAGGAAGTGCAGCGATGTGACAATTCGAATATTTTTGAATATTTGGTTCCACGAATACACACATGAAGCCTTAAAAACAGCAGTGAAAGTTCAATACATCCTTTAACAGCACCTTAAACAATTACCTCTATATTACCCCCATTTCTGCCACAGGTCAACTCTGGAACTGTCTCCCTCTGTCTGTATTTCCTTTTGCCTATGACCTCCAGTGTAGGTAGGTAGGTAAGTTAACTGATACTCCCAGTCCTTCATGTATGGAACAGGTCAACTCTGGAACTGTCTCCCTCTGTCTGTATTTCCTACTGCCTATGACCTCCAGTGTAGGTAGGTAGTTAAGTTAACTGATACTCCCAGTCCTTCATGTATGGAACAGGTCAACTCTGGAACTGTCTCCCTCTGTCTGTATTTCCTACTGCCTATGATCTCCAGTCTTTCAAACGCAGTGTGTCCAGGCATCTCAAAATGAACGCATCTTGAATTTGGCTCTCTTTTGTATTGTTTTTGTTTTTCTCTTGGAAGGAACTGTTTTGCAGGCTCCTGGCCTTTGGTTCCTTCTTCCTCAAATAAAAAAATATACCTTACGGATAACTCAGGGATTGGATATTTCGCAACACCTATGTATTCCAGTATTTTATTCCAGCATTGTATTCCGGTATTGTATTCCAGTATTTTATTCCAGTATCTTATTCCAGTATTTTCCAGGCCAATTTATTCAACTGTCATGGAAGCCTGATTATTTACAAATTTTTTAAAGACTTGCTTCAGTGTCAATTGAATGGAAGATAAAGTTTCCAATATTGTCTTTGAATATGTAACAAATCTATTTTCTGAAGACTTGCATCATCGTCAATTGAATGAAAGACAGAGTAAGTTCCAATACTAAGAATATGTATCGAATATATTTTCTAAAGATTTGAATCTGTGTCAATTGAATGAAAGACAGAGTAAAGTTCCAATAATGTCCAAGAATATGCAAACAAATCTATTTTCTGAAGAGTTACATCAGTGTCAAAGAATGAAAGACAGAGTAAGTTTCCAATACTCAGAATATGTAACAACTCTATTTTCTGAGGACTTGTATCATCGTCAATTAAATGAAAGACACAGGTTCCAATAATGTCCAAGAATATGTAACCAAATCTATTTTCTGAAGACTTGAATCTGTGTCAATTGAATGAAAGACAGAGTAAGGTTCCAATACTGTCCAAGAATATGTGACAAATCTATTTTTTGAAGACTTGAATCTGTGTTAATTGAATGAAAGAGTAAGCTTCAATTATTGTCTATACAGGGAGATTCATAATTACTTACATTAAATTGGAGGACGAACTCCTTGGATAATTTTAAACAACAATGTCTCTATGTTAAAATGTCCAATTGTACATAGTGTTGCTGGTACAGTTACGATGTTGTATTGATGAGGGTGGAAGGTGAAGGGCAACCCCCGTCGATTTCCACAGATATTGTCCACACGTCTTGAGTACAGTGTGCTGCAGACGAACAAACAGCTCTTATGTTACATGGACCGTGTACAGCCGTATGAAGGAAAGGTAGTTACTGTCAGGGTGGGGTTATGAAGGGTAGTATGGGGATGGGGTGGGAAAGGGGAGGTAATTTGGGCTGGCTGGTTTGCACTCCACAAAACTGGCATCGATGCAGCAGCGCAGGCTGGACACATCGCTACTGTGTGGGACATACGGCGCAATAAAGGTATTTACTGATTACATTGTCCAGTGTGTGATTTAAGCATTTTACATACGTGCCTCTTGTTGACATGTTACTACATTACGTTATCATGTAAGTACAGACTAACGTAACATGGCAACAAGAGGCACGTATGTAAAATGCTTAAATCACACACTGGACAATGTAATCAGTAAATACCTTTATTGCGCCGTATGTCCCACACAGTAGCGATGTGTCCAGCCTGCGCTGCTGCATCGATGCCAGTTTTGTGGAGTGCAAACCAGCCAGCCCAAATTACCTCCTCTTCCCCACCCCATCCCCATACTACCCTTCATAACCCCACCCTGACAGTAACTACCTTTCCTTCATACGGCTGTACACGGTCCATGTAACATAAGAGCTGTTTGTTCGTCTGCAGCACACTGTACTCAAGACGTGTGGACAATATCTGTGGAAATCGACGCGGGTTGCCCTTCACCTTCCACCCTCATCAATACAACATCGTAAATGTACCAGCCACACTATGTACAATTCGACATTTTAACATAGAGACATTGTTGTTTAAAATTATCCAAGGAGTTTGTCCTCCAATTTAATGTAAGTAATTATGAATCACCCTGTATATAACTTCCAATATTTTCTATTTTAATAATGCAATAGCTAAAGAATTCAATTTTTATCCAGCCTTTAGACTTTCTGACGAACATTTAAACATTATTCTGGTAATACAACAAATCCACAAAGTCATAAGGGTGTATACTTGAATATTTTAATTTTAAGACAAAGATATATAAGTTCCAATGCAATATATAAAGAATTCCATTTCTATCCAACGTTTAGACTTTCTGAAAAATATTTAGACATTATGCTGGTAATAATACAAATCCACAAAGCCATAAGGAGTCACTTAAATACTTGAATATTTGATTTTTAAAACATAAGATATATAAGTTCTAATATTTCGATTTTAATAATGCAATATATAAAGAATTCAATGTTTTATCCAGCATTTAGACTTTCTGAAAAATATTTAGACATTATGCTGGTAATAATACAAATCCACACAGCCTTAAGGGGTCACTTAAATACTTGAATATTTGAATTTTCAGATAACATAATAATGATTCAAGTCTCCAGCAATATTTCTTTACAAACTCAATACCAGAGCTTAAATACTTGAATATCTGAATTTTAAGACAACATAAGATACGTAAGTTCCAATATTTCGATTTTAATAATGCAATATATAAAGAATTCAATGTTTTATCCAACGTTTAGACACTCCGAATAATATTTAAACATCATACTGGTAATACTACAAATCCACACAGCCTTAAGGGGTCACATAAATACTTGAATATTTGAATTTTCAGATAACATAATAATGATTCAAGTCTCCAGCGATATTTTTTTACAAACTTAATATTTAAGCTTGTATCTTGAATTCTATTGAAGTTTTTATTGTACCCTTCCATGCATCCTCTTACAACCATAAACTTTTTCCAAATTCTACTGTTTTTTTTTGAGATTTGAATACTTAGGCTTTTGAAAATACTGGAATGAGCTAATATCTAAATGGGAATATTGTACAAAGACACAGAACTTACACAAATGTTCCAAATACTTAAGGGAGATTGATACTGATAACTTTTTATGGGGGCTATACGGATGTTCTGCTATGTAAGGCAGATGGACATTGATAATTTATATGTCACTGCTGTTAGGGTGGCCTCATGTGGTAGGTGGAGGGAGAGAGAGGAAGTGGAGGGTCATGCGGGAGACGTAGAGAGAATGGAGAGAATTGAAAGTGAGAGAGCGAAGACTATCAACGTAGTAAAATCCACGGGACCTTCACACACTGCTTCAACTACACAGCATATCACGAAGCACTCATTCCATCGAAGAGGGTAACTGGTTGTGGTGAACTGTGGTGAAATGTGGTGAAATAGCATGTAAGGAAGTGTGGTTGTGGTGAAATGTGGTGTAAGGAAGTGTGGTTGTGGTGAAATGTGGTGATATGTGGTGAAATAATGGTCTTGACATGGGCAGCAATAACGTGTCCTGACATGTAGGTATAGGAGATGCTAGCCCATATTCTGAGTAACATGGGAGAATCCTGTACACCTTTTCCTGAGCGATTTATTTTGAACATTAACCATTTTTATCATCTCCCTCATTATACCAATGTAGAAAAGAATGTCAAGGTGTAATTTGCAGAATAAATCAATTAGGAAAAGGTGTTAATGACTGGAAGGAGAAAAAATTTATTATAGGAAAAAAATATGTCACCCAAACACGCCATCAATCCAGGTGGCTTTAGTGATCCCGTAACAACTTCTAGACGGCGATTTAGTCTACTACATCTCAAAATCTTCCTGTATATCACTGACACTATGCTGACCTAGGTAACAGGTGGCTTCTGTGATCCCGTAACGACTTTTCTCCGGCGATTTTGTCTGTCTGTTACACCTCAAAATCTTCCTGTATACCACTGACACTATGCTGACCTAGGCAAGAGGTACGAGACTGCTACGTTGTAATAGGCAAAATAAATCGCCAAGGGGTAGGTGTTAAGTGCTTCCTGTACCACCCAGACTGTGACTCCGGAAAATTAATGGGTACGAGACTGCTACGTTGTAATAGGCAAAATAAATCGCCAAGGGGTAGGTGTTAAGTGCTTCCTGTACCACCCAGACTATGACTCCCGGAAAAATAACCATAAGTTCCGTGTATCATATTTTATTTCCTACTTATATATATTTTTTTCGAATATTTGCACTTTTCAAAAATCGGCTACTCGTGACTCGAAAATTCAAATTCTTAAATGAATGGAGGACACCTTGATATTGGGGTATGGATTTTGTTTTTGTTTTTTTTTAATATATATTACCTGTTTATATACTTTTTTTGAATTTTTGCACTTTTCAAAAATCGGCTACTCGTGACTCGAAAATTCAAATTCTTAAAAGAATGGAGGACATCTTGATATTTGGGCATGGATTTTGTTTTTCTGTTTTTTTTTTTATATATATATATATTACCTGTTTTATATATTTTTTTGAATTTTTGCACTTTTCAAAATTCAGCTGCTTCTTGATTATAATTCGAATTTTTAAATGAATGGAGGACATCTTGATATTGGGGTATGGATTTTGTTTTTGTTTTTTTTTTCTTATATATTACCTGTTTATATACTTTTTTTGAATTTTTGCACTTTTCAAAATTCTGCAACTCTATTATAATTCAAATTTTTAAATGAATGGAAGACACCTGGCAATTGAGGTATGGATTTTGTTTTTTGTATATATATTACCTGTTTATACAGTATATACTTTATTTGATATTATGCACTTTTCAAAATTCAGCTGCTTCTTGATTATAATTCGAATTTTTAAGTGAATGGAGGACACATGGCAATTGGGGTATGGATTTTTTTTTTTAATATATACTTTTTTTCAATTTTTGCACTTTTCAAAATTCAGCTACTCTTGATTATAATTCAAATTCTCAAATGACTGGAGGACACTTGGCAATTAGGGTATGGATTTTTTTTTATTTTGGTTTTTCTTCCTCAATTTATATACTCAAAACAAAAATAATTTGGATTTTTTTTTTTTTTCATTTTTCCAAAGCGTGCTCATATCAGGACTTCTTCAGATGGCCTTATAATGGGCAAAAAGTCACGTTTAATTACTCCTAACCTCTCTTCGCCGCACTGTTGCCTCTTTATCTCTTTTCTATCGCTTTTCTATCGCTACTTCAATGGTCACTGCTCCTCTGAACTGTCTGCTTGCATCCCTCCACCTCTGTCTCTTTGCCGCACTGTTGCATCTTTATCTCTTTTCTATCGCTACTTCAATGGTCACTGCTCCTCTGAACTGTCTGCTTGCATCCCTCCACCTCTGTCTCTTTGCCGCACTGTTGCATCTTTATCTCTTTTCTATCGCTACTTCAATGGTCACTGCTCCTCTGAACTGTCTGCTTGCATCCCTCCACCTCTGTCTCTTTGCCGCACTGTTGCATCTTTATCTCTTTTCTATCGCTACATCAATGGTCACTGCTCCTCTGAACTGTCTGCTTGCATCCCTCCACCTCTACGACGGACGCGTAGCACTCGTCTAGCAGCAAACTGTCATCCCTTTTCTGTCCAACTCTCTAATGCAAGAGTTAACCGTTACTCCCAGTCCTTCATTTATGCAACAGGTCAACTATGGAACTGTCTCCCTCTGTCTGTATTTCCTACTGCCTATGACCTGTGTAGGTAGGTAGGTAGGTGGAGGCGGTGGCTGAATCGGTAGAGAGGCGGCTTGCAGTCCTAACGGACCCAGGATCGAATCCCGGCTGGGGCAGGGAACAGTTTAAGGATTTGAATTTCCTAAAAAGCAGACTTTACTGATCTACCAGATGACCCGCCGACATGTCGTAAAAGTACCCCCGCTAATACCAGTACACCAGTCCTGTATGAGAGAGCCCTAGCATGTATTCAATATGGACGGTGGGTGTTAGCGCCGAAGTGGTGACATGTGGAGGTGTAGGAGGACTACTGGGCCTTGGGATAGGCCACTGCCCCCAAGAAATAGGCCCTGACCCTTTGACCGGAGTCGGACACGTAAAAAAAAAAAAAAAAAAAAAAAAAAAGTTAACATACTCCCAGTCCTTCATGTATGCAGCAAGTCAACTCTGGAACTGTCTCCCTTTGTCTCTATTTCCTTCTTCCTATGACCTCCAGTGAAAGTAGGTAGGTAAGTTAACTAATACTCCCAGTATTTCATGTACACTAGCTCCCAAAAGTATCTTCAAAATAAAGTGCCATACATTCTGACACAATGGACGATGTCTGTCATACGTGTTGCGTGACGTGGCAACAAAACTGGCAGCCCTGCATGCTGGGGAGTGGTTGCCATACACCTGTATATGCCCTGGGATTGTGTATACCGTTTTCTAACTGACGTAATACTAATCACTTTGTCATATGTAGACAGATTTGAAGTTATTATGGTGACAACTATTTAGCTTTAACATAGGCACGGCTAATCTTTCTAGGGTTCATCAGTAATGCTTTCACGAGTGCCAGCACAAGGTTATCAGCACTCTAGATAAATAGT
>NC_136989.1:4827859-4845359 GCF_032717465.1 Coenobita brevimanus
TTGATGTCACAGTACTGGCCAAAAAACAGAGCAATATTATAAGCTATTGTAGATATTAGCCGATAAATAGAGCAGTATTGTAATGTATTGTCGATATTAAACGATATAAATACTTGAATATTGTGTTACTGTCGATATTAGCCGATAGAAGTACCTCAAATATTGTGTTTTTTGCCGATATTAGCCGATATAAACAGCAATATTATATGCGATTGTCGATAATAGCCGATATAAATACCCCGATATTCTCATGTTACTGTCATTATTATACCTCTTAATTATTATACATGGGGAAGTATTAGAGAAAAATTATATTCCTTTGCCACCTGCAAAATGAGTCAAAAGTCAGTATTTATTAAGGCACAGGCTTCGTGGGCACCCTGCCATGGCGATCTATTTTGCCTATTACACCCTAACACACCCTTGAGGGGTTAATTATACCTTTCTGTACTCATATCGTTCTATACTTATATCATTCTATACTCGCCGCCATGCAAGCTGTCTTCCTAGCCCCGCCCCCGGACCTCCCCAGGGAGAGGGAGGCCGTAGACTAGAGGCCATGGCGTCAGGAGGGGGCGGAGCCTAAAGAGACACGCCTCTGACGGCAGATAAAGCGATGTATTTTGCTGACACACAAGAGGACATTATAAAGTGCTGGACAAGTCGCTAGGGAAGAAGTGTTGCGACATATCCAAGCCACTTTGAATACTTGGAATACTTAGAATACGCCTAAAAGACCAGGTCAGTTTGATGGAGTGTTTTGGGTGACGCGTATGTGATGGTAGTGTGTTGTGTCGTGACGTGTAGACCAACCTGCCCAGCAGCCAGAAACACAGCCAAGCGAGAATACAGACAGATATAATAGATAAATATATATAATTATGTAATAAATATAAAACTCTGGAGCCCAAACATGATTCAATAAAATGAGAAGTGAGGTGACGGTAGAGTGGGCGGAAGATGAGCGAGAGAGCTGAGGCAAAGAGAGAATACGAAGACAGCCACACTACGACACCATAAACGGGTGCCAAAAATACAAGGATATGTATATATATGAGAGGAAAAATATATATATACATATCAAGAGGAGAAAAACTTTGGGGATCTTCTGAAATGGAGTCCCCAGAGCGATATTAACCCTACCTTGCTGGTGGCAAAGAGAAGGCCAACACCCTCCATGCACACCTGTAGCAGACCCCCTTCCCCAGTCTTCATATCTTGGACTGGGAATTCGCCACCCAGTTCCACGCCAGGTAGGGCCCCCACCCCCCTCGCTGCAGCACGTTCCATCGCCTCCTTAATACAGTAGTACAAATCTTTACACTGAAAGGAAACACAAGTAAGATTAGTAACTTATAAACGCAACAGAATTTGAATCTATATACTGAAACACGATTAAAATTAGCAACTTTTAAACGCAACAAAAATTGAGAAGGATCTGAATCTCTACACTGAAAGGACGAGCAAAATTAGCAACTTTTAAAAACATGAGTTAAATTAGGAACTATTAAACACAACAGAATTTGATAAGAAATTGAATCTTTACATTGAAAGGACGAGTAAAATTAGCAACCTCTAAACGCAACAAACATTGGAAAGGATCTGAATCTCTACACTGAAAGGAGGAGCAAAATTAGCAACTTTTAAACGCAACAGAATTTGAAAAGGATTTGAATCTTTACACTGAAAGGATGATTAAAATTTGCAACTTTTAAACGCAACAGAATTTGAAATGGATTTGAATCATTACGCTGAAAGGACGAGTAAAATTTGCAACTTTTAAACGCAACAGAATCTGAAATGGATTTGAATCTTTACACTGAAAGGATGATTAAAATTAGCAACTATTAAAGGCAACAGAATTTGAAATGGATTTGAATCATTACTCTGAAAGGAGAAACGAGTTATATTAGCAGCCTATAAAGACAACAGGATTTGAACGAAAAGAAGTATGTAGGATTGGAAGGCCCTGGTGCATGGAAGAGGCTCTGGACTAACTATAAACACCAGTAATGGCTTCTTGGAACAGGATCTGAACTAAAAGGAAATAAATTATGCAGGATTGTAAGGCTTTATAAAGAGATTTGGACTTATAAATGGAACAGGATTTGAACGAAAAGAAATATACTGGATAGGTTTTTAAATGTAACAAAATTTGAACTGAAAGGAGAGATTTGAGACAGAAAAACAAGAGGAAAGAAAGAAGAGGAAGAAATAGGATAGGAAGAGGAGGAAACAGAAGAGGAAGGAAAGATGTGGGATTGAAATACAAAGAGAAAAGAACGAACAGGAAGAATTATAATACAGTTGGAAGGAAATATGTGGGGTAAATAAAAAAGTGGTAGGTGGTGGCGACCATCATCCACTCACTTGATGTAATGCTGCCTACTTCTTCCTTAGCCTTTATCATTCTTTTTCTGTGCCTGTCCTCCTCTCTTCCTATTTCCATCATCCACTCACTTGATGTAGTGCTGCCTACTTCTTCCTTAGCCTTTATCATTCTTTTTCTGTGCCTGTCCTCCTCTCTTCCTATTTCCATCATCCACTCACTTGATGTAGTGCTGCCTACTTCTTCCTTAGCCTTTATCATTCTTTTTCTGTGCCTGTCCTCCTCTCTTCCTATTTCTCCCATCTTTCCTGTCACTTCTTATTGCTTTTCTTTCCTTTACAGGTGGCTTTACATTGAGTGACAAGCCAAATGGTTTCCTGTAAGCCAAGAAACCATTTACAACGCTGGGTGGTAACCATATAACCAAACCATACGTGCTGCCTACGTGTCAACAAGTGGGTTGGTGGAGGGTTAGTGCCCCTCCCCGTAAAACAACTAACTCAAAGTCAAATGGCCACCCCTTACAGGATTATAGCGTCTGGCAATAGATAGATAGATAGATAGATATAGAAGTAGAATTGAAATAGATGTAAGGTGGAACTAGAAAGGAGAGATGGCAGGTAGAAACAGGACAGAAAGGTCTTATAAAAGGAAGAGTATTTGAATTCAAGACATGAAGGGATATAGTACTGAAGGAAAAAAAACAGCAAAAACTTTTCATTTATTCATTGCCAGACGCCATGTATCCCAAACGGGGTGGCCAAGGGCTTAGAGTTAATTGTTTTACAGGGAGGGGCACTAATCCTCCACCAACCCCACTTGACACGTAGGGATGCCAACAGCATCTGGTGTTCCCAGGCGGTCACCCATCCAAGTACTAACCAGACCCAACGTTGCTTAACTTCGCTGATCGGACGGGAAGCGATACACACAAAAATACACACAATCTACACCTTGAGAGACCAGCGCATCATCAAAATGCCACGTTATCTAATTCCATCTCCAGTTACAACATAGAGGTGAGTTGAGAAGTTAAAATTAGCAAAGATATTTATTGCTATATTTCTTGGTTCATATTTTTGGGTATATTGTTATGAAAAAAAAAATGCAATAGATAAAGAAAAAGGAGGAATTTCCACATGCATCTATCTATTGCCAGACGCCTTAAGCCCGTAAGGGGTGGCCACAAACAAATCGCCTCCATGTCGCTCTGTCCCCCACCATTTCGCTGCCCTCCCCTCAGTTCACCCCCCCTTCTCTCATATACCTCTCCACTCCATTCCTCCACCTCATCCTCGGCCTCCCCCTTCTCCCCCGTCCACTGCACTCACATACACTCTCCTCGTTAGTCTCTCGTTCTCCACCCTCTCCACTCCATCCCTTCATCTCATCCTCGGCCTACCCCTCCCTCTCCCCCCGTCCACCTCACTCACATACACTCTCCTCGTTAGTCTCTCACCCTCCATCCTCTCCACATGGCCAAACCACCTCAGTGTGTTCCTCCTAACGCTTCCTACCACATCCACATCCACACCACAACGCTCCTTTACTTCCTCATTTGTCAGTCTGTCTCTCCATGTAACTCCACATCCACACCACAACGCTCCTTCACCTCACATATATAAATACATCTCATCCTTGGCCTTCCCCTTCCTCTCCCCCCCTCCACCTCACTCACATACACTCTCCTAGTCAGTCTCTCACTCTCCATCCTCCCCCTCCACTCACCTTCTTGGAATTTATGTATTCCTCCTAACGCTTCCTATCACATCCACATCCACACCACAACGCTCCTTCACTTCATATATATAAATACATCTCATCCTCAGTCTCAGCCTCCCTCTCCCCCCCTCCACCTCACTTACATACTCTCCTCGTTAGTCTCTCACTCTCATCCTCAGTCTCAGCCTCCCTCTCCCCCCCCTCCACCTCACTTACATACTCTCCTCGTTAGTCTCCCCCTCCCTCTCACCTTCTTGGTATAGTAGTTATGTACCTGCGTCTGGCCTCAGTGTCTTTCTCCTAACGCTTTCTATATCCACATCCACAACTTTCCTTCACATAAATACATATCATCCTCGGCCTACCCCTCCACTCACCTTCTTGGTATAGTATTTATGGAGCTGCGTCTGGCCACCATTGCGACGCCAGAGACAGAGCACTTTATTCTTGGGCGAGTAGGTCATGTTTACAAGGCGCTCGAACCACCATCGCTCTTTGATTATCCCTCCGACGGATCTTAGAATTAACCCATCGTCGCGAACCTCAAGGAAGAGAAGGTCACCTGTGGATGCACGGAAGGGAGTGGTATTGGTAAAGGATAATTCACTGACTGACAGATGTTAAGGGTGATTCACTGACTATAATGATAATTCACTGACCGGCATTTGTTAAGGGTGATTCACTGACTGACAGGTGTTAAGGGTGATTCACTGACTGACAGGTGTTAGGGGTGATTCACTGACTGACAGGTGTTAAGGGTGATTCACTGACTGACAGGTGTTAAGGGTGATTCACTGACTGACAGGTGTTAGGGGTGATTCACTGACTGACATGTGTTAGGGGTGATTCACTGACTGACAGGTGTTAAGGGTGATTCACTGACTGACAGGTGTAAAGGATGATTCACTGACTGACATATGTAAAGGGTGATTGACTGACTGACAGGTGTAAAGGGTGATTCACTGGCTATAAAGGATAATTCACTGACTGGCAGATGTTAAGGGTGATTCACTGACTGATCATAGAATTAATCCATCATCTTGTACCTCAAGGAAGAGAAGGTCACCTGTGGGCGCGTGGAAGGAAGTGGTATTGGTAAAGGATGATTCACTGACTGGCAGATGTTAAGGGTGATTCACTGACTATAATGGGTAATTCACTGACTGACAGGTGTTAGGGGTGATTCACTGACTGACAAGTGTTAAGGGCGATTCACTGACTATAAAGGATAATTCACTGACTGACAGGTGTTAAGGGTCATTCACTAACTAATCACAAAAAGTGCATATCACTGACTGACTGATAAAAATAAGAATGATTCAATGACTGACATGTGTTAGGGGTGATTCACTGACTGATGGAAAGTACAGGATGATTCACTGACTATAAAGGATGAGTCACTGACTGACTGATGTAAAGGATAATTCACTGGCTCTAAAAAGGATAATTCACTGACTGATAGATGTTGAGGATGATTCACTGACTGACAGATGTAAAGGATAATTCACTGACTGACAGATGTAAAGGATAATTCACTGACTGACAGATGTAGGGGGTGATTCACTGACAGAAAATACACTTACACCTAAATCCCACACACTTAAATTCCACTTACAAATCCCACTTATAAATCCCACTTATCCCACTTATAAATCCCACTTATCTCACTTATAAATCCCACTTATCTCACTTATAAATCCCACCTATAAATCCCACTTATCTCACTTATAAATCCCATTTATCTCACTTATAAATTCCACTTATCCCACTTATAAATCCCACTTATAAATCCCACTTATCTCACTTATAAATCCCATTTATCTCACTTATAAATCCCACTTATCTCACTTATAAATCCCACTTATAAATCCCACTTATAAATCCCACTTATCTCACTTATAAATACCACCTATAAATCCCACTTATAAATCCCACCTATAAATCCCACTTATAAATCCCACCTATAAATCCCACCTATAAATCCCACTTATCCCACTTATAAATCCCACCTATAAATCCCACTTATCTCACTTATAAATCCCAGCTATAAATCCCACTTATCTCACTTATAAATCCCACTTATCCCACTTATAAATCCCACTTATCCCACTTATAAATCCCACTTATCCCACTTATAAATCCCACTTCTCTTATAAATCCCATTTATCTCACTTATAAATCCCACTTATCTCACTTATAAATCCCACTTATCTCACTTATAAATCCCACTTATCTCACTTATAAATCCCACTTATCCCACTTATAAATCCCACCTATAAATCCCACCTATAAATCCCACCTATAAATCACACTTATAAATCCCACTTATAAATCCCACTTATCCCACTTATAAATCCCACTTATCTCACTTATAAATCCCACTTATAAATCCTCACCTGACGCATCGGTGCCGGAGTGGACCGTAAAGCTTTGTCGGTGCATCTGTCGCGAACCCAGTGGACGTAGATCTATGTCATTCCCATGCTGAAAAGATGAGAGACTAACTAGGAGAGTGTGAGGGGGAGGGGGAGACCGAGGATGAGATGAAGTGGTATATGAGGGGGGTGTAAGCTGAGACTGACTAGGAGAGTGTATGTGAGTGAGGTGGAGGGGGGGAGAGGGAGGGGAAGGCCAAGGATGAGATGGAGGGATGGAGTGGAGAGGTATATGAGAGAGGAGGACAGTGAAATGGCGGGGGACAGGGCGACATGGAGGCGATTTGTTTGTGGCCACCCCTTACAGGATGAAGGCGTCTGGCAATAGATAGATAGATAGTAACCAAGGAGACTCATAAAGACATGTTTTTACACAAAGAACTTAGTATTTAGGTAGTGAGAGTTGGGCAGTTAAACCAAGTGAAGAAAATTACACGATAGATGCACACCTTGCTCTCTGGTGGTGTTGGATTAAATGGCTCTCTCTCTCTCTCTCTCTCTCTCTCTCTCTCTCTATCTATCTATCTATCTATCTATCTATCTATCTCTGACACACACACACACACACACACACACACACACACACACACACAATACTAAGACAGAGAGAGAGAGAGACAGACAGACTGACAGACAGACAGACAGACAGACAGAGACAGACACACACACACACACACACACACACACACACACACACACACACACACACAATACTAAGACAGAGAGAGAAAGAGAGAGAGAATTTACCTTATATATATACATGTACTTTCCTTGTTTGTCAATATACCAGTGGAATTTCAATATTTTTTTGGTTGAGAGAGAGAGAGAGAGACAGCTTACCCACACACACACACACACACACACACACACACACACACACACGAGAGAGAGAGAGAGAGAGAGAGAGAGAGAGAGAGAGAGAGAGAGGGAGAGAGACAGCTTACCCACACACACACACACACACACACACACACACACACACACACACACACACACACACA
Organism: Coenobita brevimanus; assembly: GCF_032717465.1. Classification (NCBI taxonomy): domain Eukaryota; kingdom Metazoa; phylum Arthropoda; class Malacostraca; order Decapoda; family Coenobitidae; genus Coenobita; species Coenobita brevimanus. Next base: position 4,835,347 of record NC_136989.1, read on the forward strand.
CACACACACACACACACACACACACACACACAATTCTAAGACAGAGACAGACAGACAGACAGACAGACAGAGAGAGACAGCTTACCAATTACTAATCTAATGTGTAATTTGCTAAAGAACTGATGTACCTTCCTCTTAACAGACAGACAGATAGACAGAGAGAGAGAGAGAGAGAGAGAGAGAGAGAGAGAGAGAGAGAGAGAGAGCCAGCTTACCAAGTTATTAATCTGGTCCAGCAGCTCATTGACCTCTTGGCTGTACACCAGACCAATGTGTGATTTTCCAAGAAGCCGCCTCACTTTCCTCTTGATGTCCTCTTTCCTCACGTTAACCATCACCATAAAAGCCACTAAGTTATACAGCATCGTGGAGAGTAGTCTGTCCTCTTCGTGTTCCAGTCTCTTGCGTTCTGACTCACTTAAGCTGTTGTACCTGAGAGAGAGATTGACAGAAAGCTTAATTTGACACACAGCTGGTCTCGGAAGGGTTAATTTGACAGCAGATGGTTTTAGAAGGCTTAATATCACGAACAGATGGTCCTAAAGCACTTAATTGTATAACAGACGGTCTTCCTGTTGCGTTCTGACTCACTTAAGCTGTTGTACCTGTGAGAATGATTGACAGAAAGCTTAATTTGGCACACAGCTGGTCTTGGAAGGCTTAATTTGACAGCAGATGGTTTTAGAAGGCTTAATATCATGAACAGATGGTCCTAAAGCACTTGATTTTATTACAGATGGTCTTCCTAGTGCTCCAGCTGCGTTCTGATTCACATAAGCTGTTGTACCTGTGAGAAAGATTGAAAGAAAGCTTAATTTGACACACAGCTGGTCTTGAAAGGCTTAATATGATACACAGATGGTCTGGGAAGGCTTAATTTGACACACAGCTGGTCTCGGAAGGCTTAATTTGATGGCAGATGGTCTAGAAAGGCTTAATTTGACGGCAGGTGGTCTAAAAAAGGCTTAATTTGACAGCAGATGGTCTAGAAAGGCTTAATTTGACAGCAGATGGTCTCCCTCACAACAGCTGGTCTCCCTCACAACAGCTGGTGCTCCTCCTCTCCCAGCTGTTATATCTGTGAGAGTAAATAACTACTACTACTACTTCTACTACTACTATTACTACTACTACTACTACTCCTGACTTCCATACAAGACCATTTTAGTGATAAATGGTCTGTCTGATAAAATATGGTCTTTTGGTCCGGTCTCTTGCTCCCTGACTGGTCACAAATAGTCTCTAATGGTCTCACCTCTAATGGTCTCTAATGGTCTCACCTCTGTCTCATCTCTAACGGTCTCTAACGGTCTCTAATGGTCTCTAACGGTCTCTAATGGTCTCACTAACGGTCTCTAACGGTCTCTAACGGTCTCACTAACGGTCTCACCTCTAATGGTCTCTAACGGTCTCTAATGGTCTCACTAACGGTCTCTAACGGTCTCTAACCGTCTCACTAACGGTCTCACCTCTAATGGTCTCTAACGGTCTCTAATGGTCTCTAACGGTCTCTCTCTAATGGTGACTAATGGTCACTAACGGTCTCTAACGGTCTCTAACGGTCTCACCTCTAACTGTCTCACCTCTAATGGTCTCTAACGGTCTCTAATGGTCTCTAATGGTTTCTAACTGTCTCATCTCTAACTGTCTCACCTCTAACGGTCTCTAACGGTCTCTAACGGTCTCACCTCTAACTGTCTCACCTCTAATGGTCTCTAACGGTCTCTAACGGTCTCTCTAACGGTCTCTAACGGTCTCATCTCTAACTGTCTCACCTCTAACGGTCTCTAACGGTTTCTAACGGTCTCACTAACGGTCTCTAACGGTCTCATCTCTAACTGTCTCACTTCTAATGGTCACTAACGGTCTCTAATGGTCTCTAACGGTCTCACTAACGGTCTCTAACTGTCTCACCTCTAACTGTCTCACCACTAACGGTCTCTAACGGTCTCTAACGGTATCTAACGGTCTCTAATGGTCTCTAATGGTCTCTAATGGTCTCACTAACGGTCTCTAACTGTCTCACCTCTGTCTCACCACTAATGGTCTCTAATGGTCTCATCTCTAACTGTCTCACTTCTAATGGTCACTAACGGTCTCCCTAACGGTCTCTAACGGTCTCACCTCTAACTGTCTCACCTCTAATGGTCTCTAACGGTCTCTCTAACGGTCTCTAACGGTCTCACCTCTAACTGTCTCACCTCTAACGGTCTCTGACGGTCTCTAACGGTCTCATCTCTAACTGTCTCACTTCTAATGGTCACTAACGGTCTCTCTAACGGTCTCTAACGGTCTCACTAACGGTCTCTGACGGTCCCTAATTGTCTCTAACGGTCTCACTAACGGTCTCTAACTGTCTCACCTCTAACTGTCTCACCTCTAATGGTCTCTAACGGTCTCTCTAACGGTCTCACCTTTCCATCATCTCGCTCGGTCCCTGGTCCATCCCCACCATGTCCCTCTCCTGGGCCACCGCGTCAAGAAAACAGTCTTCCCAGAACTGCATTTGGTCCCAGAGAGGCGAGCGGTCCTTGCCAATGAGACCTGAGACCAGAGGAGACCGGTTAAGGGGGAGAGGGAGGGGGAGGCCGAGGATGAGATGGAGGTGTGGAGTGGAGAGGTATATGAGAGGTGGGGGGATGAAGTGAGACTGACGAGGAGAGTGTATGTGAGGTGAAGGGGGGAGGGAGGGGGAGGCCGAGGATGAGATGGAGGGATGGAGTGGTGTATGAGAGAGGGGGGGTGTGAGCTGGGGGGATGGAGAGTGAAAGACTGACGAAGAAAGTGTATGTGAGTGGGGTGGAGGGGGGAGAAGGAGGGGAAGGCCGAGGATGAGATTACACAGGATTACACAGGAGAGCAAACAGCAACAGACCTTATGGTCCTTTCGAGGCTGCTTGTCAGAGAAAATCATGACTACAAGATCCACCCCACATGCTGAAGGACAAGGATAGCAAAGCAAGAAGGCTCCCCCCACCACCAAACCCTCCAGGAAAAAGTGAGAAAAACCACCATGCAGCATGGAAAAACTGACATGGAAATTTTACAGGAAACACTGGAAAGGAAAAGTCACATTCTATAATACTTTATCTATAAGCTACCCGATAGAGTAACCTGAAAGAGAAAGTAAACAAATAAAATAATAGTTACGGCATGACATTATAAGCCGGTACATTGAGTTAATGGGAAGTCTGTGGACATAACGTGGAAGCTACACACTGCAGTGTGGATGTTTAGGGGTGGTGCGGCAGCCTCGCCTGGCGCTTTTAAGGTAGGCAGCAGTCAATCAGGCCCTAGCTCCGTTTGCTCCACTGAGACAAGGAACTCCCCCATGTGGGACAGTACACAAGTTTCATCCTGAAGCAGTGACCCCTGGTACATTAAAAAAATCCCGATGGTGGTCACTTGACTAACATGGACCCTCAGTGATCCACAGCCCATCACAGGTCGAAAGTAAGAGTAGTGACCGTTAACTCAGGGTTATCTGTGCAGATCCTAATCTGTGCTTATATTGCTTTCTTTGCATTGGGGAGATTGAAAAATATATAAGACGGGTGTCTTAGATAAAATGGGACTGCACAGTGCACACTGTGGATGTGCAATGCACAGAGTGGATGTTTAGGGGTGGTGCGGCAACCTTCCCTGGCGCTTTTTAGGTAGGCAGCAGTCAATCAGGCAATAGCTCCGTTCACTTCACTGAGACAAGGAACTCTCCCATGTGGGACAAGTACACAAGTTTCATCCTGAAGCAGTGACCCCTGGTACATTAAAAAAATCCTGATGGTGGTCACTTGACTAACCGGGACCCTCAGTGATCCACATTCCATCACAGGTCGAGAGTAAGAGTAGTGACCGTTAACTCAGGGTTGTCTGTGCAGATCCTAATCTGTGCTTACTGTATATTACCTCATTTGCTTTGGGTAAATCGAAAAACGTATAATGACGTGACGTGACGCTATGTTAAGTTTACGGGGTGTCCTGTAGGCACGAGGGGACTGCACAGTGTGGATGTTTAGGGGTGGTGCGGCAGCCTTGCCTGGCGCTTTTAAGGTAGGCAGCAGTCAATCAGGCCCTAGCTCCGTTCACTCCACTGAGACAGGGAACTCTCCCATGTGGGACAAGTACACAAGTTTCATCCTGAAGCAGTGACCCCTGGTACATTAAAAAAATCCCGATGGTGGTCACTTGACTAACACGGACCCTCAGTGATCCACAGCCCATCACAGGTCGAAAGTAAGAGTAGTGACCATTAACTCAGGGTTATCTGTGCAGATCCTAATCTGTGCTTATATTGCTTTCTTTGCACTGAATAAATTGAAAATGTATAGAATCGTGACGCAACACTATGTACGGGTACATTGTTTACGGGGTGTCTTGTAGACAAAAGGGGCATGAACTTACATGTACCGTAGCTATAAAAGCAAGTTATTCGGACAGAAAAAGAGTCAGCTGAGGATTCTCGTGCAAATACTTGTCTAATTTGTTTTTGAATGTCTCAATTGAGATACTGTTCACGGTATCTGATGGTAATCTGTTCCAGATATTTACAATTCTGTTAAAGAAGAAGTATTTTGCTTCGTGGGATTGGAATCGCTTTCCCACAATTTTGCAGCCATTACTTCTGGTTTGACTCGACCGGTCTATATCAAAATATTTATTCATGTCTAAGTTGTCATATCCCTTCATGATTTTGAAAACTTCAATAAGGTCCCCTCTTAACCTGCGCTTCGTTAGGCTAAATAATTTAAGTTCTTCATGGCGTTCCTCATATGGTTTGTTTCTAAGTCGTGGTATCATTTTTGTGATTCTTCGCTGAATTTTCTCTAATTTTTCAATGTCCTTTATGTAGTACGGAGACCAGAATTGCACACAATACTCAAGATGGGGGCGCACTAGTGAGTTGTACAAGGCAAGTATGACTTTTTCCGATTTAAACTCGAAAGTTCTTCCAATAAAACCCACTAGCTTGTTTGCAATTTTAACCGCATCGGTGCACTGCTTGCTTGGTTTTAGGTCATTTGATATTATCACACCAAGATCCTTTTCACTGTCTGTACTTGATAACTGAATATTGTTCATTTTGTAATTTGCATGGACATTGTTACTTCCAATATGAAGTACTTTACATTTTTCTGTGTTGAATTTCATTTGCCATTTTTCTGCCCAGCTTGCTGAAGTATTAAGGTCATTTTGTAACTGCTGCCACTGTAATTTTGAAGTGACTTTACTGGTTATTTTAGTATCATCTGCAAATTTGGATACTTTACAATTTAGACCCTCATCAATATCATTTATATAGATAATAAAAAGTATCGGTCCAAGTACTGAGCCTTGGGGAACGCCGCTGATCACATTACGCCATTTGGATTCCTTTCCGTTTATCACAACTCGCTGTTTTCAGTCTGACAGCCAGTCTTGTAACCATTTTTGCGTCTTTCCTTTTATTCCATGTGCTTCTATTTTTCTCATGAGACGCTTGTGAGGGACAGTGTCAAATGCTTTCTGAAAGTCAAGGTAAATTATATCTACTGCTCTTGAGTCATCGTATGATTTGTAAACATCATGGAAGAAGTCCAGTAAGTTAGTTAAACATGAACGACAATGTCTGAATCCATGCTGCGAGTCTTTAATTATATTATTTTCTTCTAGATAATTAACTATTTTATCTCTTATGATTTTTTCCATTAACTTGCACACTACTGATGTTAAGCTGATTGGTCTGTAATTTCCTGGGTGCGACTCATTTCCTTTTTTGAAAATTGGTGTTACATTTGCTAGTTTCCATTCGCGTGGAACTTTCCCTGTACTTAATAATTTATTGAATAAGACAGAGAGTGGCAGCAGTAACTCATGTTTTGCTTCTTTGAGAATTCTCGGTGATATTTTATCGGGGCCAGGGGTTTTGTTTATGTTCGTACTATTTATGGCTGAAAGGATATCGTTATTATGGATAGCATAGTTACTAAGGACTGTGCTATTTGCTTGGTTTGTGGGTAACAGTAGGTTTCTGGTGGTGTTTTCTACTGTAAAAACAGACGCAAAGTAATCGTTAAGAATGTTTGTCATTTCGACCTCATTTTCAGTGTGTTTGCCATTGTTTGTTTCTAGAGGACCTATTGATGTAGTCATAACCTTTTTCTTTCTAATGTAACTGTAAAATTCTTTAGGATTTGATTTGCACGTATTAGCAATGTGGATCTCCAGTGCTCTTTTGCTTTGTTTAATAAGTCTTTTCGATATGCGGCGTAGATTATCGTACTGTAATTTATCATCATTATTTTGTGTAGCTTTATATTTATGGTATGCCTGTTTTTTGGCTATTAAGTTACTTTTTATTTCACTGGACCACCACTTTGGTTTACTATTTCCAGCTGGACGCCTGTTACGTAGTGGCACACATGACTTTACCACTTCATTAAATTTTTCGGTGAATATTACCCATGCTTGGTTTATGTCATCGGTTTCAGACATTTGATTCCAATCTGCAGTTGCAAGTAGCGCTCTGAGCCTGTTGAAATTAGCTCTACGATAATCTGGGACCTTTTCTTTGCTCTCCATTTCTTTTACTTTTTCAGTAGTAATATTAAACTGTATAGTTTGATGATCACTGGAACTAAACTCAGGTCCTATTTCAACGTTGTTGACTAGGATATCATTTGTAGTCAAGATGATGTCTAGGATATTGTTTCCTCTCGTTGGGTATTCTACGTGTTGGGAAAGGGCGCTTTCTTGAAGATTCGTATAAAGCTCTTGTCCTGAGTGTGCCGTCAGTGGTTCACCCCACTTTGTTACCGGTAGATTAAAGTCTCCAAAAATTACGCTATCCTCTTGACAACAAATTTCCACAATTTGATCATAAAGTTTTTCATCTGTCTCAGTTGACTGTGCTGGAGGACGATAGATGAGACATATATTTATTTTGTGTGAATTAATACTTAGCTGAACATAACTGGCATCTATGTTGGTAATACTGGGTTTGGATAGCACAAGGGGATGAAGACTAGTTTTCACATATAGTAAAACACCACCACCAGCTCGATGTGGTCGCTCACAGCTGAAAATATTGTACCCTGTTAGTGAGTATTCCGCTAGAAAGTCACAGTCAGATGTGTTAATCCAGGACTCTGTGATGCCAATGATGTCATAATTTTCTAGGTAAATTAGAGATTCTAAATCCTCAAACTTGTTACGTAGACTACGTGCGTTAGCATAGCAGACTCTAATTCCGTTCCGAACAGTTGGTGATCTGACTTTGTGGGTATTTACGTTAAGGTTACTGTTCCTGGACGTGCTGCGTTTTTTTATCTGAAGAGGGCGACTTTATCGTGTAGAAGTCTACCTAGCCGTGCCGCTCCTACTGAGTCCAAATGGAGACCATCTTTCTGGAATAGAGTATGTTGCTCATAAAACTGGTCCCACAGATTGACAAAGTCGACTCCCTCTTGCGTGCAGAGAGATTTGAGCCGGTTATTTGTGCTGAAGGCCTTATCATAGAAACTATTTTCTGCCTTGATCCTTGGGAGTATACCAGATATTATCACATTAGTGGACTTAGTTTTGAATCGTTTGATCATTTCATGATACTTTGCTAGCAATTCCTCTGATCTATTGCGCTTCAGATCATTTGTACCAACATGGATAACGTATAGAGTTTGATCATTTGCGTCTTTTGTGACCTCATCGTGGGCTTCTGTGATATCACATAGTCCACCTCCTGGAAAACAGTACCTCTTTCTGCTGATGGGGGCGCGTCCACAAAATTCCTCCAGCTGACTGCGTACAATAGAGTCCCCAATAAGCCTTGTTTCTTCTGTCTCATTTACCGCTTCGGCAAGGATCTGGTAGCGATTATACGTAGTTATGGGAAGATGCTTCCTCGTATCTTTTCCGGGTTTTGCGCCATTTCTTACCATAGTAAAGGGGACTTCGCTTGGCGAGGAACGTACTGAATCGCTGGGTGAGGAAGATACTGATACACTATTATTTGTGACTGCCTGATGGGCGGGGGCTTGTACGAGCTCAGTTTGTACGCTTCTTCCTTCTCGAGTGCTGTTGCTGACTCCTACATTTGCCACTACAAACTCTTTCAGTGTCTCAAACTCTGCCTTGAGTTCCCTGTAATTTCTCTGTGATTCAGCTAAACCATTTTCTAGATCTTTTCTCAAGATGCATAATTTGCACACAGGCGTTGAAAAGTAATTCGAAAAATACTGAGCCGCAAAGCGACCAGTACACTCCTGGCAGACCTTCAGGTTAGATGGCATTTTGCAGCAATATTTCCACAATCCCACACAAATAAAAAATAATATACAACTGGTTAATGGATGTTGTTACAAATGGTCAATTTACTCTATATATGAGATGTTGAATTTCTAGGGAGATTCACTTACTTTTTATATATTATCTTCCTTTACCAGTATAAAAAGAATAGAAAATCTACCTGCTATGGCACAATCCAACCTACATGAATTCTTTTACCAGTGTTAAAAGAACAGAAAATCTGCTTGCTATGGTACAACCTACCTTACCATGAACTGTGTAAAATGCAAAGGGAATCTACTTGCTATGGTATGATCTAGCTTACCATGTATTGTGGAAGTACACCATAAACTGATTCACTGGGAGAAAAAGGAAAAAAGAAAATAACAATGGAATGTTGGGGAGAAACCAAAATAAACACCTAGCTTCACTCAGTGAACAACGGTTTGTAGTGCAGAAACTATTTCACTGGTGTAACATCAATCACACAGTTGTTACTCTATACAGAAGACAATGCTATTCACTTGCACTAAACTAGCAAGCAACTTAGTTAGTATTTGTTACGTTAGACTTTAAAGTAAGACGTACAAGGCCGATAGTGGGAACAAAAACAAAGAGTTGGTAGGTAAATACACTCTCAATTCACTACACCATTTACTAGTGTGAAAAGATAATCTGTTTGTTAGATATCGTTCTAACTGACCTTGATCTGCGGGAAAATAAACTATAATATGTCTGAGACCAGAAATAACGGCGGGAAAGGGCAGGAATACGATGTGGAGGGTGGCGATATATGTAAACAAAGGAACACGCGAACGCTTTACACCTTTAACCCGCTCTAAAACTTTTACATGAAATCTATTTAAATACTTTACACGGGGGAAATATGTCTACGACTCTTATACACTGATCTAATCACTTTCACACCGATCTTCACTTAAGCTTGTTGTTGAAACACTTGGATATGCAGAGCACTGCTTTAATGCGTGTGTATCCCAAGATGGCGCAGATTGGAGGTGTGGAGTGGAGAGGTATATGAGAGCTGGGGGGATGCAGAGTGAGAGACTGACGAGGAGAGTGTATGTGAGTGAGGTGGAGGGGGGGAGAGGGAGGGGGAGGCCAAGGATGAAGTGGAGGGATGGAGTGGAGAGGTATATGAGAGAGGGGGGTGTGAGCTGGGAGCAGGGCAGTGAAATGGCAGGGGACAGGGCGACATGGAGGCGATTTGTTTGTGGCTACCCCTGACGGGATTAAGACGTCTGGTAATAGATAGATAGATAGAAAGATAGACTGATAGATAGATAGACAGTTTTTCCTTCCTCTATTAATCTTTTATGTGAATTATCTTATTTATCTTGTGTTTGGACTATTTTCATTCATCCTCGGTCGCCCCCTCCCTCACCCACAGACACTCTCCTAGTCAGTCTCTCACTCCTTACCTTCAAAGAGGTATGTACGCCCGGAGTCTGGTGAAGGGGTAGTTGAAGTTGGAATCATATTTCCGGCGTGGTAGCGAAAGCCAGTTGACAGGGAGGACTTGCTGCTCCACATGCTTGATGTCCTCTTCGACCCACGGGGGAACTGCCGAGAGGAAAGGTGAGTGTGTTGTGCGTGTGTGTGTGTGTGTGTGTGTGTGTGTGTGTGTGTGTGTGTGTGTGTGTGTGTGTGTGTGTGTGGGTGGGTGGGTGGGTGTGTGTGGGTGTGTGTGTGTGTGGGTGTATTTGTGTGTAACCTATGTGTGTATTATGTGTGTA
>NC_136989.1:4847859-4850359 GCF_032717465.1 Coenobita brevimanus
AGAAGTGCCACGGACCCACCTGAGACTGGAGTTTGGAGAGAAGCACGTGTCTTTTCTGAACCAGCAAGTCTCGAAGCACTTCCGAGGCCGACTCCGGAGCTTCGGCGTCGGGGGATCTGAGTGGATCGTGTACCACCCTCACCCCGGACGACAGGAACGGAGAGTCTGTTGAGGAATTAGTGAAGGAATTAGTGAAGGAATTAGTGGGTAATGCGTGAGAGACAAACGTGGAGAGGATGGACAGTGAGAGACTAACGTGGAGAGTGAGTGAGATGGAAGGATCGTGTACTATCCTGACGCCAGACGAGAGGAATGGACTGTCTCTTGTGGAATTAGTGAAGGAATTAGTGAAGGAATTAGTGAAGGAATTAGTGGGGTAATGCGTGAGAGACAAACGTGGGGAGGATGGACAGTGAGAGACTAACGTGGAGAGTGAGTGAGGTGGAAGGATCGTGTACTACCCGCATCCCGGACGACAGGAACGGAGAATCTGTTGAGGAATTAATGAAGGAATTAGTGAAGGAATTAGTAGGGTAATGCGTGAGAGACTAACGCGGAGAGTGACTAAAGTAGGTGACCTCAATGCACTACCCTCACCCCGGACGAGAGGAACGGAGAATCTGTTGAGGAATTAGTGAAGGAATTAGTAGGGTAATGCGTGAGAGACTAACGTGGAGAGGATGGACAGTGAGAGACTAACGCGGAGAGTGAGTGAGGTGGAAGAATCGTGTACTACCCGCATCCCGGACGACAGGAACGGAGAATCTGTTGAGGAATTAATGAGGGAATTAGTGAAGGAATTAGTGAAGGAATTAGTGGGGTAATGCGTGAGAGACTAACGTGGAGAGTGACTAAAGTAGGTGACCTCAATGCTCTACCCTCACCCCGGACGAGAGGAACGGAGAATCTGTTGAGGAATTAGTGAAGGAATTAGTGAAGGAATTAGTGGGTAATGCGTGAGAGACTAACGTGGAGAGGATGGACAGTGAGAGACTAATGTGGAGAGTGAGTGAGATGGAAGGATCGTGTACTATCCTGACGCAAGACGAGAGGAATGGACTGTCTCTTGTGGAATTAGTGAAGGAATTGGTGAAGGAATTAGTGGGGTAATGCGTGAGAGACTAACGTGGAGAGGATGGACAGTGAGAGACTAACGTGGAGAGGATGGACAGTGAGAGACTAACGTGGAGAGGATGGACAGTGAGAGACTAACTTGGAGAGGATGGAGAGAGACTAATGTGGAGAGGATGGAGTGAGACTAACGTGGAGGATGGGGAGTGAGAGACTAACGTGGAGAGGATGGAGAGACTAACGTGGAGAGGATGGAGTAAAACTAACGTGGAGAGGAGTGAGAGACTAACGTGGAGAGGATGGACAGTGAGAGACTAACGTGGAGAGCGTCAGTGAGGTGGAGGGGGGAGAGGGAGGGGGAGACTGAGGATGAGATGGAGGGATGGAGTGGAAAGGATGGAGTGAGACTAACTAGGAAAGTGTGAGTCGGACGACGAGGGAGAGGGAGGGGTAGACTGAGGATGAGATGAAGCAATAGAGTGGAGAAATATATGAAAGAAAGAGGTGTCAGCTGGGGGGATGGAGAATGAGAGACTAACTAGGAGAGTGTATGTGTGTGAGGTGGAGGGGGGGAGGGAGAGGGAGGCCGAGGATGAGGTGGAGGGATGGAGGGGTCTATGAGGGAGGGAGGGGTGAGCTGGGGGGAGGGCAGCGAAATGGCAGAGGACAGGGCGACGTGGAGGTGAGTAAGGGCGTCTGGCAATAGATAGATAGATAGACAGATAAATAGATAGATAGACAGATAAATGGATAGATAGACAGATAAACAGATAGATAGATAGACAGATACATAGATTGATGATTGATTGAAAGATAGACAGATAGATAGATAGGTAGATTGACTGATTGATTGATAGATAGACAAACAGACAGATAGACAGATAGACAGATAGATAGACAGACAGACAGACAGACAGACAGATAGACAGATAGACAGATAGATAGACAGATAGATAGATAGATCCTCACTCCTGACATCACACTCTCAATGAAGGATATGCGATGTGAGGACGGCCCTGTGTGCTGGTGTGGGCGTGGGTGTGGAAGTGGGAGTAGAGAGACTAACGAGGAGAGCGTGAGGGATGGAGTGGAGAGGATGGAGAGAGACTAACGAGGAGAGTGTGTAAGGTGGAGGGGGAGGGGGGAGGGAGGGGAAGGCCTAGGATGAGATAGGGGGGTATATGAGAGGATGCAGTCTATAAATCCCTGGAATAAATCGCCACTTACCAGACTGAGAGGATTTACGGGAGCAGTCTGAGCTCTCGTAGGGGGGCTGTGGTGAGTGTGGGGGGAGCGGCGACCCCCGGGGGCTGCTTGGGGAGCGTAGATTTTCCAGGCTACCGAGGGGACTGGAAGACTGAGGATGAGGCACGTGTTAGACTGAGGCACGTGGTTAGACTGAGGCACGTGTTAAGACTGAGGCACGTGG
>NC_136989.1:4857859-4910359 GCF_032717465.1 Coenobita brevimanus
GTGAATACTTGTCTAACATTTTGCTGTGAGATTTACTTCTAACAAAGAGAATTTTGAAATTATGTAGGCGTGTACAACCAACATTTTCCTTTGCAACCAGCCTTTTGGATTCTCCTCTCACTGACAAGCTTTTCAATGTCAGGAGTGGTGCTTGATAATGCACAATGAATATCGCTTTCCACTGCAAGCCTCTGTTCGGGGTTAATGTGCAACGAACATGATAATCTGCCTCACACATGGAAGCTGATGCAAACGGCAGGAGACACTTGACTGCATGTGTTGACAGATTTGCATAAGTACCAATCATACTGCAATAATCTATAGGAATAATACAATAAAAGGAATGGCCAATTATTTATGTTGATATAATTTTTCGTACTGAATTTTCAATAAATTTAAAAATAATATATGCACCAATCTCCAGTTTATAACCAAATATAATGAACATTCTGTGGACCACCCCAAAAGTCACCATGGACCACCAGTTGAGAACCACTGCTTTGGGGAATACAAACAGGTGTCTTTAGGGAATACAAACAGGTGTCTTTAGGGAATACAAACAGGTGTGTCAGGGGAATGCAAACAGGTGTGTCAGGGGAATGCAAACAGGTGTGTGAGGGGAATACAAACAGGTGTGTGAGGGGAATACAAATAGGTGTGTGGGGGGAAGCGTACCTTTAGGGAATACAAACAGGTGCCTTTAGGGAATACAAACAGGTGTCTTTAGGGAATACAAACACGTGTCTTTAGGGAATACAAGCACGTGCCTTTAGGGAATACAAACACGTGCCTTTAGGGAATACAAACACGTGTCTTTAGGGAATACAAACACGTGTCTTTAGGGAATACAAACACGTGTCTTTAGGGAATACAAACACGTGTCTTTAGGGAATACAAACAGGTGTGTGAGGGGAATACAAACAGGTGTGTGAGGGAAATACAAACACGTGTCTTTAGGGAATACAAAAGGTGTGTGAGGGGAATACAAACAGGTGTGTGGGGGGAAGCGTACCTTTAGGGAATACAAACAGGTGCCTTTAGGGAATACAAACAGGTGTGTGAGGGGAATACAAACAGGTGTCTTTAGGGAATACAAACACGTGTCTTTAGGGAATACAAACACTTGTCTTTAGGGAATACAAACAAGTGTCTTTAGGGAATACAAACAGGTGTCTGAGGGGAATACAAACACGTGTCTTTAGGGAATACAAACAGGTGTCTTTAGGGAATACAAACAGGTGTCTTTAGGGAATACAAACAGGTGTCTTTAGGGAATACAAACACGTGTCTGAGGGGAATACAAACACGTGTGTGGGGAAGAATACAGGTGTGGGGGGGAAGCGTACAGGTGTGTGAGGGGAATACAAACACGTGTCTTTAGGGAATACAAACACGTGTCTTTAGGGAATACAAACACGTGTCTTTAGGGAATACAAACAGGTGTGTGAGGGGAATACAAACACGTGTGTGGGGAAGCGTACCTTTAGGGAATGGTCCAAACGGCTGGGCTCTGTCGCGGGTCCTGGTGCTGGTGACTCCTAGGCTCGAAGGACTAACGCTGCGGCTGCTGGGACCACGCGCACCTGAAGCAACACACTCTAGCACTTCCACAACACTACCTACACACTCTAGCACTTCCACAACACACTCTAGCACTTCCACAACACTACCTACACACTCTAGTCCTTCCACGACACTGCCTACACACTCTAGCACTTCCATAACACTACCTACACACGCTAGCCCTTCCACGACACTACCTACACACTCTAGCACTTCCACAACACTACCTACACACGCTAGCCCTTCCACAACACTACCTACACACTCTAGCACTTCCATAACACACTCTAGCCCTTCCACAACACTACCTACACACTCACCATAACACACCTATCCCTCCCTACACACTCACCATAACACACAATAGCACTTCGACAACACTACCTACACACTCTAGCACATCTACAACACTACCTACACACTCTAGCACATCTACAACACTACCTACACACTCTAGCACATCTACAACACTACCTACACACTCTAGCACATCTACAACACTACCTACACACTCTAGCACATCTACAACACTACCTACACACTCTAGCACTTCCACAACACGCTCTAGCCCTTCCACAACACTACCTACACACTCTAGCACATCTACAACACTACCTACGCACTCTAGCACATCTACAACACTCCCTACACACTCTAGCACTTCCACAACACTACCTACACACTCGCCATAACACCATAACACACCTATCCCTCCCTACACACTCACCAGAACACCAGAACACATTCTAGCACTTCCACAACACTACCTACACACTCACCATAACGCCATAACACACCATAACACGCCGTAACACACCTATCCCGCCCTACACACTCACCAGAACACCAGAACACACCTATCCCTCCCTACATACTCACCAGAACATCATAACACACTCTAGCACTTCCACGACACTACACACACCCTCACCATAACACCATAACACACCTATCCCTCCCTACATACTCACCAGAACACCATAACACACTCTAGCACTTCCACGACACTACACACACCCTCACCATAACACCATAACACACCTATCCCTCCCTACACACTCACCAGAACATCATAACACACTCTAGCACTGCCACAACACTACACCCTCACCATAACACCATAACACACCCATCCGTCCCTATCCTCCATAGTTTTTCTACTGAGATGCACAGAGGTCATCTTCAGGGAGTCTGGGCCGATGTGAGGTAATAAATCTATCTATCTATCTATCTATTGCCAGACGCCTCAATCCCGTTCGGGGTGGCCACAGACAAATCGCCTCCACATCGCCCTGTCCCCCGCCATTTCACTGCCCCGCTCCCAACTCACACCCTCCTCTCTCTCATACAATAAAGCTATTTGAAATCTGTCTCTTTCCCATCCACCATTTCCACTGACAATGTACCATCATCAAATAATTTTAATGTACATGGCTATATATGGACGAACACACACACACACACACACACACACACACACACACACACACACACACACACACACACATACATATAAAGTACATGACAATATAGGAACACACACACACCCACACACACACACACACATAAAGTACATGACAATATAGGAACACACACACACACACACACATACAAAGTGCATGGCAATATATGAACACACACACACACACACACACATACAAAGTACATGGCAATATATGAACACACACACACACACACACACACACACACACACACACACACACATACACACACACAGGTCCAACATTATCCTACATGCAACACAGACATCAACACAAAGATGCAACACTCCAAGCCAGTGACATTGTTAAAACTCTAGCACTTCTTCGTGACTAGCATTGAACTCAGAAGACAATGCTATGACTCTGCACCCTTTCCATAGCACTTCTTCGTGATTAGCATTAAACTCAGAAGACAATGCCATGACTCTGCACCCTTTCCATAGCACTTCTTCGTGATTAGCATTAAACTTTGATAATGCTATGGCTCTGCATCCTTTCCATAGCACTTCTTCGTGACTAGCACATCGCATCCATGTCGCCCTGTCACCCCCCCCCACCTTACTGCCCTCCCCCCAGCTCACCCCCCTCTCTCATATACCTCCCCCTCCCATCCCAGGTCTTACCCTCACTTTACTAAAATGCTAAAAATAATTGCTAAAATATCTATCTATCTATCTATTGCCAGACGCCTCAATCCCGTACGGGGGGGCCACAAACAAATCGCCTCCACGTAGCCCTGTCCCCCGCCATTTCACTGCCCTGCTCCCAGCTCACACCCCCCTCTCTCATATACCTCTCCACCCCATCCCTCCATCTCATCCTTGGGCTTCCCCTCCCTCTCCCCCCCTCCACCTAAATAAATACTTAAAATAAATACTTAAAATAAATACTACAATAAATACTTAACATATACGATTCTTCAATAAACTATAAGATCTAATTCCCAGCAGTGCCAAGTGAATCTAATAATAATAATAATAATAATACCAACGACACCAATGTAAGCCTTAAAACATAGTTACTACTACTACTGCTACTAACAATAATAATAATAATAATGATAATAATAATAATAATAATAATAATAATAATACCAATGACACCAATGCAAACCTTAAAATGATAATAATAATAATAATAATAATAATAATAATAATAATAATAATAATAATATAAGCAAGATCTGAAAACTCAAAGGTAACTTCTTGCGTAAAATCAATCTCTGAAGGCAAAGGTGTTGCAGGAACGCGTGTGTAAATTGAACGTTTGCCTCTGTAACTGGCTAACTGTGTGCTTGACTGTACTCGTATTCCTGTCAGAGTACAAGAGGAGCCACAGCTACGTATCTGCAAAGTTACAGCCCTTGTGGTGTTCTCGAAAACTTGTTACAAGAGAAAACACTGAGTAGATTTGAATTCGGTTCTGTCCACTAGGCTAAATGGCAAAATACTCAGCCAAAATTATTCGGCGGTTTTTGTGATGTTTTAGTTTCAAATTTGCAAGTTTTGGAATATAAATGAGTATATCTATCTATCTATTGCCAAACGCCTTAATCCCGTAAGGGGTGGCCACAAACAAATCGCCTCCATGTCGCTCTGTCCCCCGCCATTTCACTGCCCTGCTCCCAGCTCACACCCCCCTCTCTCATATACCTCTCCACTCCATCCCTCCATCTCATCCTTGGCCTCCCCCTCCCTCTCCCCCCCACCCCACTCCCATAAACTCTCCTTGTCAGTCTCTCACTCTCCATCCCCCCAGCTCACACCCCCCTCTCTCATACACCTCTCCACTCCATCCCTCCATCTCATCCTTGGCCTCCCCCTCCCTCTCCCCCCTCCACCTCACTCACATACACTCTCCTCATCAGTCTCTCACTCTCCATCCCCCCAGCTCACACACACCCCTCTCTCAGACACCTCTCCACTCCATCCCTCCATCTCATCCTTGGCCTCCCCCTCCCTCTCCCCCCTCAACCTCACTCACATACACTCTCCTCGTCAGTTTCTCACTCTCCATCCCCCCAGCTCACACACACCCCTCTCTCAGACACCTCTCCACTCCATCCCTCCACTTCATCCTTGACCTCCCCCTCTCTCAGACACCTCTTCACTCCATCCCTCCATCTCATCCTTGACCTCCCCCTCCCTTTGAGTAAATCGCCTTCGAAAATGGGTCAAGGTCATTTATATTTGGCACAAAGACTGGGGTTCGCCTGGAGTAGCATCATCTATAACACCATCAAAATCAAAGAAGAAAAACGCAAAGAAGAATGATTTTGATGAACACAAGAACTTTAAGAGAGGGTGTGAGAGAGGGAGAAAGAGAGACAGACAGACAGACAGATTAAAAAAAGCAGAAGGCCGTCATTCCAGGCATTGTGTTAGAGACGAGGCATAGAAAAAATGAAAGCATTGGTGTTAGTTTGGTGTACAGTCAACTAAAAAGGTATCAAGCCTCTTTCCACACACACACACACACACACACACACACACACACACATCGTGCCCCCAGTGTGCCATACATTTTCGGTTGACTCTACACACACACACACACACACACACACACACACACACACATCGTACCCCCAGTGTGCCTTACATTTTCGTTTGACTCTACACACACACACACACACACACATACACATGAAAGCCAATATTTTAAGTGAAGCTGAGAAAGAATAAGAGAAATAATCAGAAAATAAATCAATCGAGAAAAATCATAAAGAAATTGGAATAAACTGGTGATGCACTACATCAAGTGAGTGGATGATGATCGCCACCACCAAAATATACTTAAAAATGAATATCCAGACTACTTCATCGATTTGAGACCAACTGAATGAGAGTCCTGTAGTAAGCACCGTAGAAGATGGAGGGATCGAGTGAGGTTGATAGATATATGGATAGATAGACAGAGGTAGATAGATAAATGGACAGATAGATGCATAATGAAAGTGACAATGGACATAGATAAATTGAGAGAGAGAGAAAGAGAGAGAGAGAGGGGGGGGGACCAGTCAAAGGGACCACACTTGCTTCAAAAACCCCAGAGAGAGACAGACAGACAGACAGAAAGACAGACAGACAGACAAAGAGAGAGAGACACAGAGACAGAGAACCCAGCCACACACACACACACACACACACACACACACACACACACACACACACACACGCGCGCCCACCACCCGCAAGAAGCGTAAAATAGCCGAGAACATTGGACTTACGAAACGCGGGTCTGCTTAGTCGAGGTTTAGGTGATTTCAATGTAGACGTGGGTACTCCAGCGTGGCCATTTTGTACTGCGGAGATGCGTAATGTCATATACTTGTCATACACGGGTAGACTGTCATGAATACCTTCCTGCACTGTCATATACCTGTCATATACTGTACTTGTAGACTGTCATATGCTTGTAGACTGTCATATGCTTGTAGACTGTCATATACTTGTCATACACGTGTAGATTGTCATGTATACCTTCCTGCACTGTCATATACCTCTCATATACTCGTCATATGCTTGTAGACTGTCATATACTTGTCACATAGCCGTAGACTGTCATATACTTGTCATACACGTGTAAACTGTCATGTATACCTTCCAGCACTGTCATATACCTGTCATATACTGTACTTGTAGACTGTCATATGCTTGTGTCCAGGCATCTCGAAATGAACGGATCTTGAATTTGGCTCTCTTTTGTGTTGTTTTTGTTTTTTTCTTGGAACTGTTTTGCGGGCTCAGCCTTTGGTTCCTTCTCCCTCTCATTAAAAAAAGAAAACTTATCACAGGCCAGGTAGCTACTGATTTTCACCACTTAAAGACATGCAATACTACAATTTCGTCACTAAACATGCACAACCCTATAAATCACCTATCTATCTATCTATCTATTGCCAGACGCCTCAATCACGTAAGGGGTGGCCACAAACAAATCGCCTCCATGTCGCTCTGTCCCCCACCATTTCACTGCCCTGCTTTCAACCATGCATCTCTAACTGTCTAAGAACTGCTATCTAATTCAGTTCTATTTTCGTTTCAGCCCCAGACAGAATGACGATTTTCTGATCCATGTTTTTTGACTAAGCGTGTAAATTAAGTTAGTTATGTAATTTTGCTAAGGGATGGAGCATTCATCTGAAATACTCAGTCAAAGTCACATTTTTTGACATTATCATCCACACACTTGATGTAGTGCTGCCTACTTCTTCCATAGCCTATATCATACTTTTTCTGTGCCTGCCCTCCTCTCTTCCTATTTCCATCATCCACTCACTTGATGTAGTGCTACCTACTTCTTCCTCAGCCTTTATCATTCTTTTTCTGTGCCTGTCCTCCTCTCTTCCTATTTCCCACCATCATCCACTCACTTGATGTAGTGCTGCCTACTTCTTCCTTAGCCTTTATCATTCTTTTTCTGTGCCTGTCCTCCTCTCTTCCTATTTCCATCATCCACTCACTTGATGTAGTGCTGCCTACATCTTCCTTAGCCTTTATCATTCTTTTTCTGTGCCTGCCCTCCTCTCTTCCTATTTCCATCATCCACTCACTTGTTGTAGTGCTGCCTACTTCTTCCTTAGCCTTTATCATTCTTTTTCTGTGCCTGTCCTCCTCTCTTCCTATTTCTCACCATCATCCACTCACTTGATGTAGTGCTGCCTACTTCTTCCTTAGCCTTTATCATTCTTTTTCTGTGCCTGTCCTCCTCTCTTCCTATTTCTCCCATCTTTCCTGTCACTTCTTATTGCTTTTCTTTCCTTTACAGGTGGCTTTACATTGAGTGACAAGCCAAATGGTTTCCTGTAAGCCAAGAAACCATTTACAACGCTGGGTGGTAACCATATAACCAAACCATACGTGCTGCCTACGTGTCAACAAGTGGGTTGGTGGAGGGTTAGTGCCCCTCCCCGTAAAACAACTAACTCAAAGTCAAATGGCCACCCCTTACCGGATTATGGCGTCTGGCAATAGATAGACAGATAGATGTTATGGGTTGAAACGATAATTATACCTCTGTCTATAGGTTATTCCAGGTCTAATATATCACTCAGCATATATCTAGTATACTCAGGCACTGGGCATATACCACGTGCATTGACAAAGGTATACTCATCTCGCGTCTTAACTGTATTGAATGAGTGGATGGATATTTTAAGATGTTCTCTGCTCACTGCATGCTTCTGTGTCTGTCTGTTAGAGGCTGATATAATGCAGTATACACTTACAGGTCAACTCTGGAACTGTCTCCCTCTGTCTGTATTTCCTACTGCCTATGACCTCCAGTGTAGGTAGGTAGGTAAGTTAACTGATACTCCCAGTCCTTCATGTATGCAACAGGTCAACTCTGGAACTGTCTCCCTCTGTCTGTATTTCCTACTGCCTATGATCTCCAGTCTTTCAAAAGCAGTGTGTCCAGGCATCTCGAAATGAACGCATCTTGAATTTGGCTCTCTTGTGTATTGTTTTTGTTTTTTGGAAGGAACTGTTTTGCGGGCTCAGCCTTGGGTTCCTTCTTCCTCAAATTAAAAAAAAATGTACTAAAGATTCAGATAAAAACTATAAAAACACTGACAGGGCTATACGAGGAAATGGATGACGAGGATGAGAATTACTTTTGGAGTGGACACAGACTACATCGCGTGATTATAAGTGATTTAATTCCACACAGCCAAACAGAGCAAACACTCCTCTCCAAACATATAACAAACACTCCAAACACATAACACTCCAAACACATACCAAATACTTCAAACACATAACACTCCAAACACATACCAAGCACACAACAAACACTCCAAACACATAACAAACACACAACAAACACTCCAAACACACAACAAACACTCCAGACAAATAACACTCCAAACACATAATATTCCAAACACATAACACTCCAAACACATAACAAACACTCCAAACACACAACAAACACTGCAAACACATAACAAACACTCCTCTCCAAACACACAACAAACACTACAAACACATAACAAACACTCCAAACACAAAAAACACTCCAAACACACAACAAACACTCCAAACACACAACAAACACTCCACTCCAAACACACAACAAACACTACAAACACATAACAAACACTCCAAACATAACAAACACACAACAAACACTCCAAACACACAACAAACACTCCAAACACATAACAAACACTACAAACACATAACAAACACACCAAATACACAACAAACACTACAAACACACAACAAACACTACAAACACATAACAAACACTACAAACACATAAACACTCCAAACACACAACAAACACTCCAAACACATACCAAACACTCCAAACACACAACAAACACTCCAAACACTCAACAAACACTCCAAACACACAACAAACACTCCAAACACACAACAAACACTACAAACACACAACAAACACTACAAACACACAACAAACACTACAAACATATAACAAACACTACAAACAAACAACAAACACAAAAAACACTCCAAACACATAACAAACACTCCAAACACATAACAAACACAACAAACACTCCAAACTCACAACAAACACTCGAAACACACAACAAACACTACAAACACATAACAAACACACCAAATACACAACAAACACTCCAAACACACAACAAACACTCCAAACACACAACAAACATAACAAACACACAACAAACACTCCAAACACATAGCACTCCAAACACATAACACTCCAAACACATAACACTCCAAACACACAACAAACACTCCAAACACACAACAAACACTACAAACACACAACAAACACTACAAACACACAACAATCACTCCAAACACACAACAAACACTCCACACAACAAACACTCCAAACACACAACAAACACTCCAAACACACAACAAACACTACAAACACACAACAAACACTACAAACACACAACAAACACTACAAACACACAACAAACACTACAAACACACAACAAACACTACAAACACACAACAAACACTACAAACACACAACAAACACTACAAACACACAACAAACACTACAAACACACAACAAATACTCCAAACACACAACAAACACTCCAAACACACAACAAACACTACAAACACACAACAAACACTACAAACACACAACAAACACTACAAACACACAACAAACACTACAAACACACAAGAAACACTCCTTCCAAGCACACAACAAACGCTCCAAACACACAACAAACACTCCAACAACATAACAAACACTCCAAACACACAACAAACACTCCAAACACACAACAAACACTCCAAACACACAACAAACACTCCAAACACATAACAAACACTACAAACACACAACAAACACTCCAAACACATAACAAACACTCCAAACACACAACAAACACTCCAAACACACAACAAACACTCCAAACACACAACAAACACTCCAAACACAACAAACACATAACAAACACTCCAAACACACAACAAACACTCCAAACACACAACAAACACTACAAACACATGACAAACACTCCAAACACACAACAAACACACAACAAACACATAACAAACACTCCAAACACACAACAAACACTCCAAACACATAACAAACACTCCAAGCACACAACAAACACTACAAACACACAACAAACACTACAAACACACAACAAACACTACAAACACACAACAAACACTACAAACACACAACAAACACTACAAACACACAACAAACACTACAAACACACAACAAACACTACAAACACACAACAAACACTACAAACACACAACAAACACTACAAACACATAACAAACACTCCAAACACACAACAAACACTCCAAACACATAACAAACACTCCAAACACACAACAAACACTCCAAACACACAACAAACACTCCAAACACACAACAAACACATAACAAACACTCCAAACACACAACAAACACTCCAAACACAACAAACACTACAAACACACAACAAACACTACAAACACATAACAAACACTCCAAACACACAACAAACATTACAAACACACAACAAACACTCCAAACACACAACAAACACATAACACACACTCCAAACACACAACAAACACTACAAATACACAACAAACACTACAAACACACAACAAACACTCCAAACACATGACAAACACACAACAAACACACAATAAACACTCCAAACACACAACAAACACTACAAACACACAACAAACACTACAAACACTACAAACACACAACAAACACTACAAACACACAAGAAACACTCCTTCCAAACACACAACAAACACTCCAAACACACAACAAACATTCCAACAACATAACAAACACTCCAAACACACAACAAACACTCCAAACACACAACAAACACTCCAAACACACAACAAACACTCCAAACACACAACAAACACTCCAAACACATAACAAACACTACAAACACACAACAAACACTCCAAACACATAAAAAACACTCCAAACACACAACAAACACTCCAAACACACAACAAACACTCCAAACACACAACAAACACTCCAAACACACAACAAACACTCCAAACACACAACAAACACATAACAAACACTCCAAACACACAACAAACACTACAAACACACAACAAACACTACAAACACACAACAAACACTACAAACACACAACAAACACATAACAAACACTACAAACACACAACAAATACTACAAACACACAACAAACACTACAAACACACAACAAACACTACAAACACACAACAAATACTACAAACACAACAAACACTACAAACACACAACAAACACTACAAACACACAACAAACACACAACAAACATTACAAACACATAACAAACACTACAAACACACAACAAACACTACAAACACACAACAAACATTACAAACACAACAAACACTACAAACACAAAACAAACACTACAAACACACAAGAAACACTACAAACACACAAGAAACACTCCTTCCAAGCACACAACAAACGCTCCAAACACACAACAAACACTCCAAAAACATAACAAACACTCCAAACACACAACAAACACTCCAAACACACAACAAACACTCCAAACACACAACAAACACTCCAAACACACAACAAACACTCCAAACACATAACAAACACTACAAACACACAACAAACACTCCAAACACATAACAAACACTCCAAACACACAACAAACACTCCAAACACACAACAAACACTCCAAACACACAACAAACACTCCAAACACAACAAACACATAACAAACACTCCAAACACACAACAAACACTCCAAACACACAACAAACACTACAAACACATGACAAACACTCCAAACACACAACAAACACACAACAAACACATAACAAACACTCCAAACACACAACAAACACTCCAAACACATAACAAACACTCCAAGCACACAACAAACACTACAAACACACAACAAACACTACAAACACACAACAAACACTACAAACACACAACAAACACTACAAACACACAACAAACACTACAAACACACAACAAACACTACAAACACACAACAAACACTACAAACACATAACAAACACTCCAAACACACAACAAACACTCCAAACACATAACAAACACTCCAAACACACAACAAACACTCCAAACACACAACAAACACTCCAAACACACAACAAACACATAACAAACACTCCAAACACACAACAAACACTCCAAACACAACAAACACTACAAACACACAACAAACACTACAAACACATAACAAACACTCCAAACACACAACAAACATTACAAACACACAACAAACACTCCAAACACACAACAAACACATAACACACACTCCAAACACACAACAAACACTACAAATACACAACAAACACTACAAACACACAACAAACACTCCAAACACATGACAAACACTCCAAACACACAACAAACACACAATAAACACTCCAAACACACAACAAACACTACAAACACACAACAAACACTACAAACACTACAAACACACAACAAACACTACAAACACACAAGAAACACTCCTTCCAAACACACAACAAACACTCCAAACACACAACAAACATTCCAACAACATAACAAACACTCCAAACACACAACAAACACTCCAAACACACAACAAACACTCCAAACACACAACAAACACTCCAAACACACAACAAACACTCCAAACACATAACAAACACTACAAACACACAACAAACACTCCAAACACATAAAAAACACTCCAAACACACAACAAACACTCCAAACACACAACAAACACTCCAAACACACAACAAACACTCCAAACACACAACAAACACTCCAAACACACAACAAACACATAACAAACACTCCAAACACACAACAAACACTACAAACACACAACAAACACTACAAACACACAACAAACACTACAAACACACAACAAACACATAACAAACACTACAAACACACAACAAATACTACAAACACACAACAAACACTACAAACACACAACAAACACTACAAACACACAACAAATACTACAAACACAACAAACACTACAAACACACAACAAACACTACAAACACACAACAAACACACAACAAACATTACAAACACATAACAAACACTACAAACACACAACAAACACTACAAACACACAACAAACATTACAAACACAACAAACACTACAAACACACAACAAACACTCCAAACACACAACAAACACTTCAAACACACAACAAACACTACAAACACACAACAAACAAACAACAAAAACCCTATAAACACACAACAAACACTACAAACACACAACAAACACTACAAACACACAACAAACACTATAAACACACAACAAACACTACAAACACACAACAAACACTACAAACACACAACAAACACTACAAACACACAACAAACACTACAAACACACAACAAACATTACAAACACACAACAAACACTACAAACACAACAAACACACAACAAACACTACAAACACACAACAAACACACAACAAACACTACAAACACACAACAAACACTACAAACACACAACAAACACACAACAAACACTATAAACACACAACAAACACACAACAAACACTACAAACACACAACAAACACTATAAACACACAACAAACACTACAAACACACAACAAACACTACAAACACAACAAACACTCCAGACACATAACACTCCAAACACATAACACTCCAAATACACAACAAACACTCCAAACACACAACAAACACTCCAAACACACAATAAACACTCCAAACACATAACACTCCAAACACACAACAAACACTCCAAACACACAACAAACACTCCAAACACACAACAAACACTCCAAACACATAACACTCCAAACACATAACACTCCAAACACAAAAAACACACAACAAACACTCCAGACACATAACACTCCAGACACATAACACTCCAAACACAACACTCCAAACACATAACACTCCAAACACTCCAAACACACAACAAACACTCCAAACACACAACAAACACTCCAAACACACAACAAACACTCCAAACACATAACACTCCAAACACATAACACTCCAAACACACAACAAACACTCCAAACACATAACACTCCAAACACACAACAAACACTCCAAACACATAACACTCCAAACACATAACACTCCAAACACATAACACTCCAAACACACAACAAACACTCCAAACACATAACACTCCAAACACATAACACTCCAAACACATAACAAACACTCCAAACACACAACAAACACACAACAAATACACAACAAACACACAACAAACACACAACAAATACACAACAAACACACAACAAACACACAACAAACACACAACAAACACACAACAAATACACAACAAATACACAACAAACACACAACAAACACACAACAAACACACAACAAATACACAACAAACGCACAACAAACACACAACAAATACACAACAAACACACAACAAACACACAACAAACACACAACAAACACACAACAAATACACAACAAATACACAACAAACACTACAAACACACAACAAACACTATAAACACACAACAAACACAACAAACACTACAAACACACAACAAACACTATAAACACACAACAAACACAACAAACACTACAAACACACAACAAACACTATAAACACACAACAAACACTACAAACACACAACACTACAAACACACAACAAACACTCCAGACACATAACACTCCAAACACATAACACTCCAAACACACAACAAACACTCCAAACACACAACAAACACTCCAAACACACAACAAACACTCCAAACACACAACAAACACTCCAAACACACAACAAACACTCCAAACACATAACACTCCAAACACATAACACTCCAAACACACAACAAACACTCCAAACACACAACAAACACTCCAAACACATAACACTCCAAACACATAACACTCCAAACACAAAAAACACACAACAAACACTCCAGACACATAACACTCCAGACACATAACACTCCAAACACATAACACTCCAAACACTCCAAACACACAACAAACACTCCAAACACACAACAAACACTCCAAACACACAACAAACACTCCAAACACACAACAAACACTCCAAACACATAACACTCCAAACACATAACACTCCAAACACACAACAAACACTCCAAACACATAACACTCCAAACACATAACAAACACTCCAAGCACACAACAAACACTCCAAACACACAACAAACACTCCAAACACACAACAAACACTCCAAACACATAACACTCCAAACACATAAAACTCCAAACATAACACTCCAAACACACAACAAACACTCCAAACACATAACACTCCAAACACATAACACTCCAAACACATAACAAACACTCCAAACACACAACAAACACACAACAAATACACAACAAACACACAACAAACACACAACAAATACACAACAAACACACAACAAACACACAACAAACACACAACAAACACACAACAAATACACAACAAATACACCACAAACACACAACAAACACACAACAAGCACACAACAAACACACAACAAATACACAACAAACACACAACAAACACACAACAAACACACAACAAACACACAACAAATACACAACAAACACACAACAAACACACAACAAATACACAACAAATACACAACAAACACTCCAAACACACAACAAACACACAACAAATACACAACAAACACACAACAAACACACAACAAATACACAACAAACACACAACAAACACTACAAACACATAACAAACACTACAAACACATAACAAACACTACAAACACATAACAAACACTCCAAACACAAGCTCACCAAAGACATCACAAGCTCACCACAGACGTCACAAGCTCACCAAGGACATCACAAGCATACCAAGGACATCACAAGCTCACCACAGACATCACAAGCTCACCACAGACATCACAAGCTCACCACAGACATCACAAGCTCACCACAGACATCACAGGCTCACCACAGACATCACAAGCTCACCAAGGACATCACAAGCTCACCAAGGACGTCACAAGCTCACCAAGGACATCACAAGCTCACCAAGGACGTCACAAGCTCACCAAGGACATCACAAGCTCACCAAGGACGTCACAAGCTCACCACAGACATCACAAGCTCACCAAGGACATCACAAGCTCACCAAGGACGTCACAAGCTCACCAAGGACATCACAAGCTCACCAAGGACGTCACAAGCTCACCAAAGATGTCACTAAAGAGTGTGGACGTCTGCTGGGCGAAGTCATTGAGCTCGGAGCTGACGTTGGATAGGAAGTCTCGTGATGTGGACGTGGGCAGGGATGTGGGGGACCTGGACCCTGTGCTGCTGGCGGTGGTGCTGGGGCGGCGGGCAGCACCAGCAGCACCTAGGCTCACCACAGCACCGCCCTCCACGCCGCCCTCTCCAAATCCACTCGATCCCGTGCCACGATAACTCGATCCATTGGTACCCAGCATTGGTGAGGCTGCAGGGAGAGATGTGTCAATGCCTATCTTTATTCTGGGTATACGAATCCATCCACATCCACTCTCCATCCACATCCACTCTCCATCCACATCCACTCTCCATCCACATCCACTCTCCATCCACATCCACTCTCCATCCACATCCACTCTCTCATCCGCCGTCTCCGTAACCACTGCAAGATGGATGAATTATGGGTGAACACTTGTATTTTAGTAAGGATATGTGTGCATTCCCTGTATACACATCCATCCATCAATTCATTCATCTATCCATCCACCCATCCATCCAACCATCCAATCAGTCATTCATCCATCCCTCCATCCATTCATCGATTCATCCACCCGCCCATCCTTTCATCCATCTATTCATCCATCCAACCATCCATCTATCCAATCAGTCATTCATCCATCCATCCATCCATTCATCCATCCTACCATTCATCCATCCATCCATCCATCCATCCAACCATCCATCTATCCAATCATTCATCCATCCATCCATCCATCCATCCATCCATCCATCCATCCATTCATCCATCCTACCATTCATCCATCCATCCACCCAACCATCCATCCATCCACCCAACCATCCATCCATCCATCCAACCATCCATCCATCCATCCATCCATCCATCCAACCATCCATCTATCCAACCATCCATCCATCCATCCATCCATCCAACCATCCATCTATCCAATCATCCATCCATCCATCCATCCAATCATCCATCTATCCAATCATCCATCTATCCAATCATCCATCCATCCAACCATTCATCTATCCAATCATTCATCCATCCATCCATCCATCCATCCATCCAGTGACAAAAAAAATTGACAGAGATACTAACCATTCACTGATAATATCAATAATAATAATAATAACAATAATAATACCAACAACAAAACAATAATAATAATAATAATAATAATAATAATAATAGCAACAACAACAACAATAACAATGATAATAAGAGTAATAATAATAATAATAATAATAATAATAATAATAATAATAATAATAATAATAATAATAATAATAATATAGCAACAACAACAACAATAACAATGATAATAAGAGTAATAATAATAATAATAATAACAATAATAATAATAATAGCAACAATAACAATAATAATAATAATAAAAATAA
This sequence comes from Coenobita brevimanus, assembly GCF_032717465.1. Lineage (NCBI taxonomy): Eukaryota > Metazoa > Arthropoda > Malacostraca > Decapoda > Coenobitidae > Coenobita > Coenobita brevimanus. The sequence goes on from NC_136989.1 coordinate 4,875,985, forward strand.
TAATAATAATAATAATAATAATAATAATAATAATAATAATAATAATAATAACAATAACAATAATAATAATAATAATAATAATAATAATAACAGATTCTTTACCACAACCCATCATCTACTGGGTCAAGGAATGTAGCAGATAAAACTAGCCATCAACACACAAATACCACACAATTCCATGACAGAAAAATACATTGAAAAAATCTATCTATTTCATGCATAGAAAAATAAGCACGGATGTTTTAAAATATTGTGGTTTTATATACATACACTTGGGATTTATTATTATTATTATTATTATTATTATTATTATTATTATTATTATTATTATTATTATTATTATTGTTATTATTATTATTATTTTTGGAGAGGGGCTGGGTGCTACCTTAGTGTGGATTTAGGATGTGTGGTGATGTGGTGTTCGTGGTAGTAGTGGTGGTGGTGGTGGTGGTGGTGGTGGTGGTAGTAGTAGTAGTAGTAGTAGTAGTAGTAGTAGTAGTAGTAATAATAATAATAATAATAATAATAATAATAATAATAATGATAATTAATAATAATGATTAATAATAATAATAATAATAATAATAATAATGATAATAATAATAATAATGATAAATAATAATAATAATAATAATAATAATAATAATGGTAGTAGTAGTAGTAGTAGTAGTAGAAGTAGTAGTAGTAGTAGTAGTAGTAGTAGTAGCAGTAGTATCTTTTGTGGGCTAGGGAGGGAGTTGAGGGACGTGTGTATAACCAGGCAGTGGATCCGACCAGTTATATCAGTGCCACCACGTGAAGGTCTCCCTCTCCACCACCAATAACACGAAAATAGATCACGTACAATCAAGGCAATCAAGGCAATCAAGCTCCAGAGACACAATCAACACAATCAATACCCAAGTAAGGAGGACGGAATGACCTGAATAACGAGGTGCCTGCAGCTTGCTTATACCTTGCTTATACCTTGATTGTGGGTTGTTTGAGGTAGGGGATTGATTGATTGATTGTTTGAGGATGGAACGTGTGACATCAGGGCACAAACAGACTAACAAACAAAGCAGATAGACAAATATAATAGATAAATTTAGCAGGGATTAAAAAGTGCATAGACGGATGACTGAGAGCATAACGTAAAGACATCTATCTATCTATCTGTCTATCTATCTATTGCCAGACGTCTTAATCCGGTAAGGGGTGGCCACAAACAAATCACCTCCATGTCGCTCTGTCCCCATCATCAGTAGGTGCAAATTAACCAGGTAAATAACTCGCACAGGTAAAGACAGTAAGGTGGGGTGGATTAACTACCTTGAGGTGATTGTAGATTGTGTGGTAATTGAGGGATTTTTTCTACAGCAAAAGTACATCTAAAGGTACAGTTAACCAGGTAAATAAATCGCACAGGTAAAGACATTAAGGTGGGGTGGATTTACTAACTTGAGGTGGTGCTACAAGGCCTGGCAGGTGATGTAATATTTCTACACGTGACCGAGGCCTGTGTTTGAAGAGACGGTTTGGGGGACCTGGGTGGGGGCGGGGGGGGCAGCCCTCGCAGGTGGGGGGGAGGGGAAGACGAGGGGGCACTGGGGCCAGCTGGGGAGGTCCGCGAGAAGGTAGGGGCCGCACCCCCCAAACTCCCTGACAAACTTCCCCCTCTCCCTAGCCTACTCCCTGCTCCTCCTACCCCTCCGTGGGTCATACCTCCTCCTCCTCCTCCTCCTCCTCCTCCTCCGGCACTGTCCAAAGATACTCCCATTATGGCTGGTCCTCCACTTAGTTTGCCATCGAAGGAAGACTCACGGAGCTCCAGTGCCTGTGAGAAAAGAAAGGAATATAGTACACGATACACTTATACACCGATACAATAATTCACTAGACGCTGTTTGCTTGCCCTGTGCAGCTGTGGCCAAGTGTAGTCAGATTTAAAGCTTGCCTATACCCTATCTGATTGCCCTGTGTAGCTAAGATGGATGGGCAGGGTAGGGTGTGTTTATATCGCTGATGCTGACTGCCCGCCCTTGATATAAACCTACACCTCTTCTTATTTCAGTCAGAGGGGCATTTGTCTTCTTAGTGTAATGTGAGTATAAGTGGCTGGGGAATGGCTGGGAGAAGGAGGGAGGTGAGAAGACAGGAAGAAATCAGTAGGATAGAAGTTGTGGAAGCAATGAAGAAAGTTAAATCTGGGAAAGCCCCAGGAATTGATGGAGTGTGTGGTAAAATGCTGAAGCATGGGGGAGAGATAGTAGTAGAATGGATGTGGAAGATGTGCAGATTGGCCTGGGAGGAAGGTAGAGTCCCGGAGGATTGGAAGTCAGGTATAATTATTCCCTTGTACAAAGGGAAAGGGGAAAAAGAAGTGTGTGGTAATCATAGGGGCATTTGTCTTCTTAGTATAATAGGAAAAGTGTATGGTAGGATACTTATAGACAGAGTTAGAGAAAGAACAGAGGAATTAGTTGGAGAAGAACAGGGAGGCTTTAGGAAGGGAAGAGGTTGTGTAGATCAGATATGTAGATCATTTACACTGGACAGCATGGAGAGAGACTGACGAGGAGAGTGTATGTGAGTGAGGTGGAGGGGGGGAGGGAGGGGGAGGCCAAGGATGAGATGGAGGGATAAAGTGGAGAGGTATATGAGAGAGGGGGGTGTGAGCTGGGGGGGTGGAGAGCGAGAGACTGACAAGGAGAGTGTATGTGAGTGAGGTGGAGGGGGGGAGAGGGAGAGGGAGGCCGAGGATGAGATGGAGGGATGGGGTGGAGAGGTATATGAGAGAGGGGAGTGTGAGCTGGGGGGATGGAGAGCGAGAGACTGACAAGGAGAGTGTATGTGAGTGAGATGGAGGGGGGGAGAGGGAGGGGGAGGCCAAGGATGAGATGGAGGGATGGGGTGGAGAGGTATATGAGAGAGGGGAGTGTGAGCTGGGGGGATGGAAAGCGAGAGACTGACAAGGAGAGTGTATGTGAGTGAGGTGGAGGGGGGGAGAGAGAGGGGGAGGCCAAGGATGAGATGGAGGGATGGGGTGGAGAGGTATATGAGAAAGGGGGGTGTGAGCTGGGAGCAGGGCAGTGAAATGGCGGGGGACAGGGCGACTTGAAGGCGATTTGCTTGCGTATGTCTAGAGAGAGAGGGGGGGGCAGTGTGTGTGTGTGTGTGTGTGTGTGTGTGTGTGTGTGTGTGTGTGTGTGTGTGTGTGTGTGTGTGTGTGTGTGTGTGTGTGTGTGTGAGAGAGAGAGAAAGAGAGAGAGAAAGGAATCATCTCACCTTCAGGCTGACTTTGGAGAATATGCTGCCTTTCTTCGCTGCCTCTCGTGCACTCTTGGTGAAGTCTCCTAGAGTGTGCTTACTCATGAAGGAGAGGTCTTCAAAGGTGGACTTGCTGGCCTGGGAAGAAAGATAGACTGAGGATTAATAGACTGAGATAGACTGAGAAGAGATAGACTGAGAATAGATAGACTGAGAATAAAGATAGACTGAGATAGAATGATAATATAGATAGACTGATAGACTGATAATAGATAGACTGATAATATAGATAGACTGATAGACTGATAATAGATAGACTGATAATATAGATAGACTGATAGACTGATAATATAGATAGACTGATAGACTGATAATAGATAGATTGATAGACTGATACACTGATAAACTGATAATAGATAGACTGATAGACTGATAATATAGATAGACTGATAGACTGATAATAGATAGACTGATAGACTGATAATAGATAGATTGATAGACTGATACACTGATAGACTGATAATAGATAGACTGATAATAGACTGATAATAGATAGACTGATAATAGATAGACTGATAATAGACTGATAATAGATAGACTGATAATAGACTGATAATAGATAGACTGATAATAGATAGACTGATAATAGACTGATAATAGATAGACTGATAGACTGATAATAGATAGACTGATAATAGACTGATAAGATAGACTGATAATAGACTGATAATAGATAGACTGATAATAGACTGATAATAGATAGACTGATAATAGACTGATAATAGATAGACTGATAATAGACTGATAATAGATAGACTGATAATAGACTGATAATAGATAGACTGATAGACTGATAATAGATAGACTGATAATAGACTGATAGACTGATAATAGATAGACTGATAATAGACTGATAATAGATAGACTGATAATAGATAGACTGATAATAGACTGATAATAGATAGACTGATAATAGACTGATAATAGATAGACTGATAGACTGATAATAGACTGATAATAGATAGACTGATAATAGATAGACTGATAGACTGATAATAGATAGACTGATAGACTGATAATAGATAGACTGATAGACTGATAATAGATAGACTGATAGACTGATAATAGATAGACTGATAGACTGATAATAGATAGACTGATAGACTGATAATAGACTGATAATAGATAGACTGATAGACTGATAATAGATAGACTGATAGACTGATAATAGATAGACTGATAGACTGATAATAGATAGACTGATAGACTGATAATAGATAGACTGATAGACTGATAATAGATAGACTGATAGACTGATAATAGATAGACTGATAATAGACTGATAATAGATAGACTGATAGACTGACAATAGACTGATAGACTGATAATAGACTGATAGACTGATAATAGATACTGATAGACTGATAATAAAGGTAGACTGACAGTAATTAATACTTTCAGGTGAGTTGTTGTTTTTATGCAAGGAAGAAGGAACCCAAGGCTGAGCCCGCAAAACTGTTCCTTCCAAGACAAAAACAATACAAGAGAGAGCCAAATTCAAGATGCGTTCATTTCGAGATGCCTGGACACACTGCGTTTGAAAGACTGGAGGTCATAGGAAGTAGAAAATACAGACAGAGGGAGACAGTTCCAGAGTTGACCTGTTGCATACATGAAGGACTGGGAGTATCAGTTAACTTACCTACCTACACTGGAGGTCTTGGCCAGTAGGAAATACAGACAGAGGGAGACAGTTCCAGAGTTGACCTCCTGCATACATGAAGGACTGGGAGTATCAGTTAACTTACCTACCTACCTACCTACACTGGAGGTCATAGGCAGTAGGAAATACAGAGAGGGGGAGACAGTTCCAGAGTTGACCTCCTACATACATGAAGGACTGGGAGTATCAGTTAACTTTCGTACCTACACTGGAGGTCATAGGCAGTAGGAAATACAGACAGAGGGAGACAGTTCCAGAGTTGACCTACTGCATACATGAAGGACTGGCTTAAAGAGAGAGGGAGACAGTTCCAGAGTTGACCTCCCCGGGCTTTACCTGCTGGGCCTGTTTGCTTGCCACGGACACGCTCTTGGACGCTTCTTCTGCGGCTCTTTTCGCCTGTACTGTAAACTGTAGAAAAAATGTACTTCAGTGTAATGTAATCCTTGAGTACTTATGTAATGTAATGCTTAGTACTTTATAAACTTGTAACAGAGTGTAATGTAATCCTTTAGTACTTTAGAAAATGGTTAGTGAGTGCCCTTGTAATGTAATCCTTGAGTACTTATGTAATGTAATGCTTTAGTACATTATAGACTAGTAACAGAGTGCCTTTGTAATGTAATCCTTGAGTACTTATGTAATGTAATGCTTTAGTACTTTATAGACTAGTAACAGAATGCCTTTGTAATGTAATCCTTGAGTACTTATGTAATGTAATGCTTAGTACTTTATAGACTAGTGACAGAGTGCCCTTGTAATGTAATCCTTGAGTACTTATGTAATGTAATGCTTTAGTACATTATAGACTAGTAACAGAATGCCTTTGTAATGTAATCCTTGAGTACTTATGTAATGTAATGCTTCAGTACTTTATATTACAGTGCCCTTGTAATGTAATCCTTGAGTACTTATGTAATGTAATGCTTAGTACTTTATAGACTAGAAACACAGTGCCCTTGTAATGTAATCCTTGAGTACTTAATAATTTAGCACAGTGCCCAAATCCTGTAATGTAATCCCTGAGTACTTTAGTAACACAGTGCCTTTGAAATGTAATCCCTGAGTACTTTACAATTTAGTACAGTGCCCAAATCCTGTAATGTAATCCCTGAGTACTTTAGTAACAGAGTGCTACTGTAATGTAATCCTTGAGTACTTTACAATTTAGTGCAGTGCCCAAAACCTGTAATGTAATCCTTCAGTACTTCATTAAACATCTGTACAGTACTAACCCTTCCAGCAGTGAGTCATTACAGTACTGCCCAATGTAATGACTGTACTCCTATTGCTCTAACTTGGCCTAAAATTGCCATCTCATCTGCCTTCAAACTAGCTCTGTAATGCGATGCTAGTCACGAAGAAGTGCGATGTAAAGAAGAGAAGGATCCACATAATCATTATAACACTTAGCTGTCTCTGTTTATCTATCAATCTATCTATCTATCTATCTATTGCCAGACGCCATTAATCCCATAAGGGGTGGCCATTTGTCTATCTATCTATCTATTGCCAGACGCCATAATCCGGTAAGGGGTGGCCATTTGACTTTGAGTTAGTTGTTTTACGGGGAGGAGCACTAACCCTCCACCAACCCACTTGTTGACACGTAGGCAGCACGTATGGTTTGGTTATATGGTTACCACCCAGCGTTGTAAATGGTTTCTTGGCTTACAGGAAACCATTTGGCTTGTCACTCAATGTAAAGCCACCTGTAAAGGAAAGAAAAGCAATAAGAAGTGACAGGAAAGATGGGAGAAATAGGAAGAGAGGAGGACAGGCACAGAAAAAGAATGATAAAGGCTAAGGAAGAAGTAGGCAGCACTACATCAAGTGAGTGGATGATGGAAATAGGAAGAGAGGAGGACAGGCACAGAAAAAGAATGATAAAGGCTAAGGAAGAAGTAGGCAGCACTACATCAAGTGAGTGGATGATGGAAATAGGAAGAGAGGAGGGCAGGCACAGAAAAAGAATGATAAAGGCTAAGGAAGAAGTAGGCAGCACTACATCAAGTGAGTGGATGATGGAAATAGGAAGAGAGGAGGACAGGCACAGAAAAAGAATGATAAAGGTGAAGGAAGAAATAGGCAGCACTACATCAAATGAGTGGACGATGGAACTAGGAAGAAAGGAGGACAGACGCAGAAAAAGAATGATAAAGGTGAAGGAAGAGGTGAAGGAAGAAGTAGGCAGCACTACATCAAGTGAGTGGATGATGGGAATAGGAAGAGAGGAGGACAGACACAGAAAAAGAATGATAAAGGTGAAGGAAGAAGTAGGCAGCACTACATCAAGTGAGTGGATGATGGAAATAGGAAGAGAGGAGGACAGACACAGAAAAAGAATGATAAAGGCTAAGGAAGAAGTAGGCAGCACTACATCAAGTGAGTGGATGATGGAAATAGAGAGGAGGACAGACAGAAAAAGAATGATAAAGGCTAAGGAAGAAGTAGGCAGCACTACATCAAGTGAGTGGATGATGGAAATAGAGAGGAGGACAGACAGAAAAAGAATGATAAAGGCTAAGGAAGAAGTAGGCAGCACTACATCAAGTGAGTGGATGATGGAAATAGGAAGAGAGGAGGACAGACACAGAAAAAGAATGATAAAGGTGAAGGAAGAAGTAGGCAGCACTACATCAAGTGAATGGACGATGAAAATAGGAAGAGAGGAGGACAGACACAGAAAAAGAATGATAAAGGCTAAGGAAGAAGTAGGCAGCACTACATCAAGTGAGTGGATGATGGCCACCACCTACCGCAGCTCAGTATCTGTTAATAATAAGCTTTTACAACATGGAAAACAACACAGCAATCTCACAGGCTGCATACCTCCAAAGAAACACTAATTGTATGGTGAGGTGCGTGAAAGATTACATGCAACGTGCTGAGACTGTGCAATATAAAAGAGAGTTTGCTACATCAGATGAGGGGATGGTTGGTTAGATAACACATACATTAGCTTTAGACCAATTTAGAAGTGTTTAGTCTGAGTTAGAGAGATTTGGGAGAGAGAGACCTAGCTTTCATTCAAGTTAGTTATGTTAGAAGAGAGTCTGCTACATCAGATGAGGGGATGGTTGGTTAGATAACACAAATATCAACTTTAGACCAAATTAGAAGTGTCAGAAGTGAGTTAGAGAGATTAGGGAGTTAATTAGCTTTCATTCAAGTTAGCAATATTAGAAGAGAGTTTGCTACATCAGATGAGGGGAGGGTTGGTTAGGATTACATAGGATTACTTGGGATTACATAGGATTACTTGGGATTACATAAGATTACTTGGGATTACATATGATTACTTGGGATTACTTGGGATTACATAGGATTACTTGGGATTACTTGGGATTACATAGGATTACTTGGGATTACATAGGATTACATGGGATTACATAGGATTACATGGGATTACATAGGATTACTTGGGATTACATAGGATTAATTGGGATTACATAGGATTAATTGGGATTACATAGGATTAATTGGGATTACATAGGATTAATTGGGATTACATAGGATTACTTGGGATTACATAAGATTACTTGGGATTACATAGGATTAATTGGGATTACATAAGATTACATAGGATTACTTGGGATTACATAGGATTACTTGGGATTACATAGGATTACATAGGATTACTTAACCCCTTCAGTGTAATTTCTATTCAGTCTAATCCTACTCCTACATGACCTATTCTACCACTACCCAATACTCCTTTCACCTTAACTTGGCACTTCTTCGTGACTAGCATCATATTCCCCTCTGCAGCTTAATACAGTGATTCTACGCATGGCACTTCTTCGTGACTAGCATCATATTCCCCTCTGCAGCTTAATACAGTGATTCTACACATGGCACTTCTTCGTGACTAGCATCATATTCCCCGATAGATTAACATTAGAATATTTTTTTTAATGGAAGGAAGAAGGAACCCAAGGCTGAGCCCGCAAACCGTTCCTTCCAAAAAACAAAAACAATACAAAAGAGAGCCAGATTCAAGATGCGTTCCTTTCGAGATGCCTGGACACAATACGTTTGAAAGACTGGAGGTCATAGGAAGAAGGAAATACAGACAGAGGGAGACAGTTCCAGAGTTGACCTCCTGCATACATGAAGGACTGGGAGTATCAGTTAACTTACCTACCTACCTACCTACACTGGAGGTCATAGGCAGTAGGAAATACAGACAGAGGGAGACAGTTCCAGGGTTGACCTGCTGCATACATGAATGACTGGGAGTATCAGTTAACTTACCTACCTAACTACCTACACTGGAGGTCATAGGCAGTAGGAAATACAGAGGGAGACAGCTCCATAGTTGACCTGTTGCATAAATGAAGGACTGGGAGTAACGGTTAACTCTTGCATTAGAGAGCTGGACAGAAAAGGGATGAGAGTTTGCTGCCAGACGGATGCTACGCGTCCGTCGTAGAGGTGGAGGGATGCAAGCAGACAGTTCAGAGGAGCAGTGACCATTGAAGTAGCGATAGAAAAGAGATAAAGATGCAACAGTGCGGCAAAGAGACAGAGGTGGAGGGATGCAAGCAGACAGTTCAGAGGAGCAGTGACCATTGAAGTAGCGACAGAAAAGAGATAGAAAAGAGATAGTAGCGATAGAAAAGAGATAAAGGGGCAACAGTGCGGCGAAGGGACAGATGTCGAAGGGAGCCAGTAGGAGGAGGAGAGTTAATGAGACGAAAACCTGTGGAAATTTAAAAATCTTGACTTTTTCTGCCACTGAGCTACTTTACATATACTGCAGATGGACGAAAATCTGGGCCAAGTTGAGGTGATAGGAGTATGGACAAATTTACCCACCTATCACGAAGAAGTGCTATGGGAAGGAGATAGAGGCCTAGTAGTGTGTAATTCTGCCAAGTTGAGGTGAAGGGAGTATAGGAAGAGGTGGATATAAGTACCTGGTCAGCCAAACTAGAGAGTGTTGGTGCTTCGTCTTGCTTATCCCTGGGCTGGTGACCACTTGACTCTGGGTGAGACTGCAAGAGGATAACATCACAACGTAAACACCACACCACACCACACCACACCACACTATACCACACCACACCACACTATACCACACCACACCACACTACGCTATACTGCACCACACCACACTAAATTGTACAGACATAGGAGACTGCAAGAGCATAACACATCACAACATAAACACCACACCACACCACACCACACTATACCACACCACACCACACTACGCTATACTGCACCACACCACACCACACCACACCACACTACGTTACACCACACCACACTACGCTGTACCATACCACACCACACCACACTGTACAGACATAGGAGACTGCAAGAGCATAACACATCACAACATAAACACACCACACCACACTACACCACACACCACACCACACTACGCTACACCACACCACACCACACTACGCTGTACCATACCACACCACACCACACCACACCACACTGTACAGACATTGGAGGCTACAAGAGCATAACACATCACAACATAAACACCGCACCACATCACACCACACCACACCACAGTACACTACACTACATCACAACACACCACACCACACTACACCACACCACACCACACCATACAAACATAGGAGACTGCAGTAGGATAACACACACATTACAATATCAAAAACACACTACACCACACCACCACACCACACACCACCACACCACACACAACCACACCACACACCACCACACCACACCACACCACCACACACCACACACCATACAAACATAGAAGACTGCAGTACCTCATCCTAAGAAATTTACTACCTCCCCCAACGAGGCTGGGTGGAGGTTAAATGATCACCAGGAGTCTGTCTGTGTGTCTGTTTCCAAAATATCTCAAAAAGTTACAATCAAAATTCAATAAAAATTTCAGGAGAGGTAGGCCAATGAAAAAGGAAAAGTCCATTAAATTTTGAGACGAATTCGGCGACAGATGCGAACTCAGGACCTTTTTTTTTTTTGCGAACACTGCGAGATGAGAATTTTGCGGATATGATTTTCTTAGTTATCTTATTTTAGTTTTTTTCTTGGAGGGAACAAGCTTGCCTGCTCCTGGCCTCTGGTTCCTTCTTTATTACATTAAAAAAGAATAAATCGCTCCCACTGCCACACTCACACCAGCAGACTGAGCAGTGTATATCCTGCATCATTTATTCATTTCCTACACCCACTGTCACACCCACACCCACACCAGCAGACTGAGCAGTGTATATCCTGCATCATTTATTCATTTCCTATTCCCATACCCACACCAGCAGACTGAGCCGTTCTAAAATCCAGTGATGTGAGAGGGAAAGCAGGGGAACTAACTTTTGCACCTGACTGTACGATGCCAATGGAACTCTAACTCCTGTGTGTGTGTGTGTGTGTGTGTGTGTGAGAGAGAGAGAGAGAGAGAGAGAGAGAGAGAGAGAGATGGAGGAGTGTGTGTGTGTGTGTGTGTGTGTGTGTGTGTGTGTGTGTGTGTGTGTGTGTGTGAGAGAGAGAGAGAGAGAGATGGAGGAGTGTGTGTGTGTGTGTGTGTGTGTGTGTGTGTGTGTGTGTGTGTGTGTGTGTGTGTGTGTGTGTGTGTGTGTGTGTAAAAAAAGAAAAAAGAATGACGGGGCTAAACACACACACACACACACACACACACACACACACACACACACACACACACACTCCCCCATCTCTCTCTCTCTCTCTCTCTCTCTCTCTCACACACACACACACACACACACACACACACACACACACACACGCACATGGACTTACTGTACACATAGACCTGCAAAGAAGAATACATACACACTAGAGTTATGACTGAAACGGCTCTGGCTTGAGATATCCCCTAACACCCCCTAGTTAGCGAATTATCCTTCCTATTACACCTCAACATCGTCTTCATAGCACCTCATACTCCTCTTCCATCTTCCTATTGCAAGCTATTTACAGGATTTTAGTAACGGAAGTGAATAGGTATCTTTTCGTTGTGGAAATGGCTCAGTCTGCTAGTGTGGGCGCGTGACAGTGGGTGTGGGAAACGAGTGATGCAGTGGGAGTGGGAAGCGAATACATGATGTAGGATAGATGATACGTTAAGCCTTCCTCGACACACACACACACACACACACACACACACACACACACACACACTCCCCCATATCTCTCTCTCTCTCTCTCTCTCTCTCTCTCTCTCTCTCTCTCTCTCTCTCTCTCTCTCTCTCTCTCTCTCTCTCTCTCTCTCACACACACACACACACACACAAACTCTCTCTCTCTCTCTCTCTCTCTCTCTCTCTCTCTCTCTCTCTCTCTCTCTCTCTCTCTCTCTCTCTCACACACACACACACACACACACACACACACACACACACACACACAAACACACACTCCCCCATCTCTCTCTCTCTCTCTCTCTCTCTCTCTCTCTCTCTCTCTCTCTCTCTCTCTCTCTCTCTCTCTCTCTCTCTCTCTCACACACACACACACACTCACACACACACACACACAAACAGAGCCCAGAGGAGTGGCAGAGAAGTGCTATACATAAGCTAGCCTGTATAGAGCTAAGAAAAGATGCTATAATACTTTCTATACCACCTTCATATATAAAAACTTCCATATATTTTAGAGGGAACGCGTTTATATAGGGTTACAAAAACAATTACCATGCAAACCTTTCACCCTGAGGCCTTTCCATTATATTTCATCTACATTCATCATTGTCTTCTTCAGAGTGTATTGGTGTTGTGATGAGGAGGGGTAGACTGAGATGGTTTGGGCATGTGGAGAGCAAGGAGGATGACAATTGGGTGTGGAGGGTGAGAGGTGTAAATGAAGAGTTGAGAGGAAGGATGGGACTGGAGTGTATTGGTGTTGTGATGAGGAGGGGTAGACTGAGATGGTTTGTGATGAGGAGGGGTAGATTGAGATGGTTTAGGAGGAAGGATGGGACTGGAGTGTATTGGTGTTGTGATGAGGAGGGGTAGACTGAGATGGTTTAGGAGGAAGGATGGGACTGGAGTGAATTGGTGTTGTGATGAGGAGGGGTAGACTGAGATGGTTTGTGATGAGGAGGGGTAGATTGAGATGGTTTGGGAGGAAGGATGGGACTGGAGTGTATTGGTGTTGTGATGAGGAGGGGTAGACTGAGATGGTTTAGGAGGAAGGATGGGACTGGAGTGTATTGGTGTTGTGACGAGGAGGGGTAGACTGAGATGGTTTGTGATGAGGAGGGGTAGATTGAGATGGTTTGGGAGGAAGGATGGGACTGGAGTGTATTGGTGTAGTGATGAGGAGGGGTAGACTGAGATGGTTTATGAGGAAGGATGGGACTGGAGTGTATTGGCGTTGTGATGAGGAGGGGTAGACTGAGATGGTTTGTGGTGAGGAGGGGTAGACTGAGATGGTTTGGGAGGAAGGATGGGACTGGAGTGTATTGGTGTTGTGATGAGGAGGGGTAGACTGAGATGGTTTGGGAGGAAGGATGGGACTGGAGTGTATTGGTGTTGTGATGAGGAGGGGTAGACTGAGATGGTTTGAGAGGAAGGATGGGACTGGAGTGTATTGGTGTTGTGATGAGGAGGGGTAGACTGAGATGGTTTGGGAGGAAGGATGGGACTGGAGTGTATTGGTGTTGTGATGAGGAGGGGTAGACTGAGATGGTTTGTGATGAGGAGGGGTAGATTGAGATGGTTTGGGAGGAAGGATGGGACTGGAGTGTGTTGGTGTTGTGATGAGGAGGGGTAGACTGAGATGGTTTGTGATGAGGAGGGGTAGACTGAGATGGTTTGGGAGGAAGGATGGGACTGGAGTGTATTGGTGTTGTAATGAGGAGGGGTAGACTGAGATGGTTCGGAAGGATGGGACTGGAGTGTATTGGTGTTGTGATGAGGAGGGGTAGACTGAGATGGTTTGGGATGAAGGATGGGACTGGAGTGTATTGGTGTTGTGATGAGGAGGGGTAGATTGAGATGGTTTGGGAGGAAGGATGGGACTGGAGTGTGTTGGTGTTGTGATGAGCAGGGGTAGACTGAGATGGTTTGTGATGAGGAGGGGTAGACTGAGATGGTTTGGGAGGAAGGATGGGACTCGAGTGTATTGGTGTTGTAATGAGGAGGGGTAGACTGAGATGGTTTGGAAGGATGGGACTGGAGTGTATTGGTGTTGTGATGAGGAGGGGTAGACTGAGATGGTTTGGGAGGAAGGATGGGACTGGAGTGTATTGGTGTTGTGATGAGGAGGGGTAGATTGAGATGGTTTGGGAGGAAGGATGGGACTGGAGTGTGTTGGTGTTGTGATGAGGAGGGGTAGACTGAGATGGTTTGTGATGAGGAGGGGTAGACTGAGATGGTTTGGGAGGAAGGATGGGACTGGAGAGTATTGGTGTTGTAATGAGGAGGGGTAGACTGAGATGGTTCGGAAGGATGGGACTGGAGTGTATTGGTGTTGTGATGAGGAGGGGTAGACTGAGATGGTTTGGGAGGAAGGATGGGACTGGAGTGTATTGGTGTTGTGATGAGGAGGGGTAGATTGAGATGGTTTGGGAGGAAGGATGGGACTGGAGTGTATTGGTGTTGTGATGAGGAGGGGTAGACTGAGATGGTTTGGAAGGATGGGACTGGAGTGTATTGGTGTTGTGATGAGGAGGGGTAGATTGAGATGGTTTGGGAGGAAGGATGGGACTGGAGTGTATTGGTGTTGTGATGAGGAGGGGTAGACTGAGATGGTTTGGAAGGATGGGACTGGAGTGTATTGGTGTTGTGATGAGGAGGGGTAGACTGAGATGGTTTGGAAGGATGGGACTGGAGTGTATTGGTGTTGTGATGAGGGGTAGACTGAGATGGTTTGTGATGAGGAGGGGTAGACTGAGATGGTTTGGGAGGAAGGATGGGACTGGAGTGTATTGGTGTTGTGATGAGGAGGGGTAGACTGAGATGGTTTTGGGTGTGGAGGGTGAGGTCAGGGATAAGGGACTGAATGGAAAGGCTACTAGAGATCAAGCACCCTCCATAATGTGACCAGTCGACGTGGGCAAGCAATTCGAAGCCTACGAAAAGAAACGAAGACTGGTCCTCAGGGTGAAAGAGTGAAAGCTATTTATAATCCTCGTGAAAAGGCAAACTCTCAAAAACTAAGCCAGATGTTGTGCAGGCGCTAAGAACAATATGGGTCCTCAGGCTGAAGGGGTGAACAGTACATGAACAGGTGAACAAACTGGGTGTGTGAATTCAAACTCTGCTCCTGTATGTTTTATTCAGTGTGTTTTTTTATTACTATATTGGCTTTAAACCATTTACAACGCTGGGTGGTAACCATATAACCAAACCATACGTGCTCCCTACGTGTCAACAAGTGGGTTGGTGGAGGGTTAGTGCCCCTCCCCGTAAAACAACTAACTCAAAGTCAAATGGCCACCCCTTACGGGATTATGGCGTCTGGCAATAGATAGATAGATAGATAGATAGATAGTTAGGATGAGACTGAAGCTCCTCTCTCCTTTACTATCTTTATTATAATAGATAAAATTCAGCATCTATCTATCTATCTCTTACTATCTTTTTTATAGTAGATAGAATTCAGCATCTATCTATCTATCTCTGTCTTTAATATAGTAGATAGAATTCAGCGTCTATCTACTGTATATAACGCAAGCCTATTTAAACATCTCTTAACTTGTGTACCATCCACTCACTCGATGTAGTGCTGCCTTGAATATTACTGAAATTACACATCCACTCACCCGATGTAGTGCTGCCTTGAATATTACTGAAATTATACTACTTTTGTACCATCCACTCATCCGATGTAGCGCTGTCTTAAATATTACTGAAATTACACTACTTCAGTACCATCCACTCGCTGGATGTAGTACTGCCTTGAACATTACTGAAACTGCACAACCTTTGTACCATCCATTCACTCGATGGAGCACTCTCTTGAATATTACTGAAATTACACGACTTTTGTACCATCCATTCACTCGATGTAGTGCTGCCTTGAACATTACTAAAGTTACTTTTGTACCATCCACTCATTCGACGTAGTGCTGCCTTGAATATCACTAAAATTACGCCATCCACTCACTCGACGTAGTGCTGCCTTGAATATGACTGAAATTACACTACTTTTGTACTTTAATGCAAATGTGTGGCGAGCACCATCCACTCACTCAGTGTAGTGATCCATTCAGCTTGGTATGTTTCTTTAAGCTGAGGAAGGCTTGGTATGGTTAAGCTGAGGAAGGCTTGGTATGTTTAAGCTGAGAGAAAGGCTTGATATGTTTAAGCTGAGATAGGCTTGGTATGTTAAAGCTGAGATAGGCTTGGTATGTTTAAGCTGAGAAAGGCTTGGTATGTCTAAGCTGAGGAAGGCTTGGTATCTTTAAGCTGAGATAGGCTTGGTATGTTTAAGCTGAGAAAGGCTTGGAATCTTTAAGCTGGAGGCTCGGTACGGTTAAGCTGAGAGATAGGCTTCGTATCTTTAAGCTGAGGGAGGCTTGGTATGGTTAAGCTGAGGAAGGCTTGGTATGTTTCTTTAAGCTGAGGGAGGCTTGGTATGTTTCTTTAAGCTGAGGGAGGCTTGGTATGGTTAAGCTGAGGAAGGCTTGGTATGATTAAGCTGAGGAAGGCTTGGTATGTTTAAGCTGAGAGAAAGGCTTGGTATGTTTAAGCTGAGATAGGCTTGATATGGTTAAGCTGAAAGGCTTGGTATGTTTAAGCTGAGATAGGCTTGGTATGGATCTTTAAGCTGAAGAAGACTTGATATGGTTAAGCTGAGGCAGGCTTGGTATGGTTAAGCTGAGGAAGGCTTGGTATGTTTCTTTAAGCTGAGGAAGGCCTGGTATGGTTAAGCTGAGGGAGGCTTGGTATGGTTAAGCTGAGAGAAAGGCTTGGTATGGATCTTTAAGCTGAGGAAGGCTTGGTATGTTTAAGCTGAGGGAGGTTTGGTATGGTTAAGCTGAGAGAAAGGCTTGGTATCTTTAAGCTGAGGGAGGCTTGGTACAATGTTAAAGCAGAGGAAGGCTTGGTATATTTAAGCTGAGGGAGGCTTGGTATATTTAAGCTGAGGGAGGCTTGGTATCTTTAAGCTGAGAGAGCCTTGGTATGGTTAAGCTGAGGAAGGCTTGGTATGTTTCTTTAAGCTGAGGAAGGCTTGGTATGGTTAAGCTGAGGAAGGCTTGGTATGGTTAAGCTGAGATAGGCTTGGTATGGTTAAGCTGAGGGAGGCTTGGTATGGTTAAGCTGAGGAAGGCTTGGTATGTTTAAGCTGAGGGAGGCTTGGTATGGTTAAGCTGAGGGAGGCTTGGTATGGTTAAGCTGAGAGAAAGGCTTGGTATGTTTCTTTAAGCTGAGGGAGGCTTGGTATGGTTTAGCTGGGAGATAGGCTTGGTATGGTTAAGCTGAGGGAGGCTTGGTATGTTTCTTTGATATGATGAGCTTGATATGGAAGTTACATTTCTCCTACTGTCTAATATTCCTTTTGCTGGCTAATAGTTCCTCTGCTGGCTAATATTTCCTAAGCTGAGGAAGGCAATAGGGAGGAAAGCGATAGATAAAACCAAAGGATGAAGTAGATACAGTGAGATATAAGCCAGTCTATCGCTGACTCCCCGCTGATGCATGCACACACACGAGTATAGTCCCGGCGCACGACTCTGAGGTTGTCATTATCGTACCCTGGCAACCTACCATTCAAAAGTGCGTCCGATTTCGTATCATATTATACACGAATCATATTATACACGAATATTATTATACACGAGCATATTGTACACGAATCTCATGCCTCTTATACACGAAAATAGACGCACTTTTGAATGGTAGGTTGGCAGGGCACGAATACAACAAGATTTCGTATCATATTATACACGAATATTATTATACACGAACATGTTATACACGAATCACATGCGTCTTATACACCAAAAAAAAGACGCACTTTTGAATGGTAGGTTGCCAGGGCACGAAAAAAAACAACCTCAGAGTAGTGCGCCGTGACTAACACACACACAACACACCAACAAACACAGTAAGAGTCAGCAAACCCTCAAATAGCAATGGAATTCTTTTTACGAGCCTTGAAATTAATCCAACTCTCAAATTAATCCAACTCTCCAATTAATCCAACCATCAAATTAATCCAACTCTCCAATTAATCCAACCATCAAATTAATCCAACTCTCAGATTAATCCAACCATCAAATTAATCCAACTCTCAAATTAATCCAGCTCTCAAATTAATCCAGCTCTCAAATTAATCCAGCTCTCAAATTAATCCAACTCTCAAATTAATCCAATTCTCAAATTAATCCAACTCTCAAATTAATCCAACTCTCAAATTAATCCAACTCTCAAATTAACCCAGCTCTCAAATTAATCCAACTCTCAAATTAATCCAACAAATTAATCCAACTCTCAAATTAATCCAACAAATTAATCCAACTCTCAAATTAATCCAACTCTCAAATTAATCCAACTCTCAAATTAATCCAGCTCTCAAATTAATCCAACTCTCAAATTAATCCAACTCTCAAATTAATCCAACTCTCAAATTAATCCAACTCTCAAATTAATCCAACAAATTAATCCAACTCTCAAATTAATCCAACAAATTAATCCAACTCTCAAATTAATCCAACAAATTAATCCAACTCTCAAATTAATCCAACAAATTAATCCAACTCTCCAATTAATCCAATTCTCAAATTAATCCAACTCTCAAATTAATCCAACTCTCAAATTAATCCAACAAATTAATCCAACTCTCCAATTAATCCAATTCTCAAATTAATCCAACTCTCAAATAGCCTGGGATTTCAGAGAGTAATTAATCCAGCTCTCAAATTAATCCAGCTCTCAAATTAATCCAACTCAAATTAATTCAACTCTCAAATTAATCCAACTCTCAAATTAATCCAATTCAAATTAATCCAACTCTCCAATTAATCCAATTCTCAAATTAATCCAACTCTCAAATTAATCCAGCCCTCAAATTAATCCAACTCTCAAATTAATCCAACTCTCAAATTAATCCAACCCTCAAATAAATCTATCTATCTATCTATCTATTGCCAGACGCCTCAATCCCGTTTGGGGTGGCCACAAACAAAACGCCTCCACGTCGCCCTGTCCCCCGCCATTTCACTCCCCTGCTCCCAACTCACACCCCCCTCTCTCATATACCTCTCCACCCCATCCCTCCATCTCATCCTCGGCCTCCCCCTCCCTCTTCCCCCCTCCACCTCACTCACATACACTCTCTTCGTCAGTCTTTCACCCTCCATCCTCTCCACATGGCCAAACCACCTCAGTGTGTTCCTCATAACGCTTCCTATCACATCCACATCCACACCACAACGCTCCTTTATATCCTCATTCGTCAGCCTGTCTCTCCATGTGACTCCACAGGCTCCTCTTAAATAACTCATTTCCACTGCTCTCACTCTTGACTTGTGTCCTTCCAACAACGTCCAAGCTTCACTTCCATACGTTAGAGTTGGTATCACAATACTGTCATATAGTAACTTTTTCACTTCCATGCTCACTTCCCTGTTTCTTATCACTGCTTTCAAGGAACCAGCAACCTTTCTTCCCTGCTGTACCCTTTCAAGCACTTCACCCTCCAAACCTCCATCCTTACTCATCACACTACCCAAGTACTTAAACGTACTCACATTTTCCAATTCCTCACCATCCAACCTCGCTGTACATTCACTGACTTCACCTCTCTCAAAGACCATCACTTTACTCTTCGCTACATTCACCCTTAGATTCCGTTTCTTACACACTCTCCCAAACTCATCCACCAAGCCTTGCAGCTCCCCTTCGTCTTCACTCAACAACACAGTATCATCTGCAAACAACAGTACAGGGAGTTTCCAAACACTTTCCTCTCTCACCAGGGCCACTCCAACATCCACTACCCTACCTTGTACCTCTTTTATTACCGTACCCCATCCATGTACAGATTGAACAACCATGGAGACATGACACATCCCTGTTTCAACCCAACTTCAAAGAGAAAAATTCACTTAGTTCACCATCTACACGCACTGCAGCCTTCGCACCATCATACATACTCTTCACAGCATTCAACAACTTCCCATCTACTCCATATATTCTTAATACTTTCCACAATCCTTGTCTATCCACCCTGTCATATGCTTTCTCCAAATCCATGAAAGCCGCATACAACTTCTTTCCCTTCTCTAGAAACTTTTCCACTAAAGATCTAAGAATGAATATCTGATCTACACAACCTCTTCCCTTCATAAAGCCTCCCTGTTCTTCTCCAACTAATTCCTCTGTTCTTTCTCTAACTTTGTCAATAAGTATCCTACCATACACTTTTCCTATCATACTAAGAAGACAAATGCCCCTATGATTACCACACACTTCTTTTTCCCCTTTCCCTTTGTACAAGGGAATAATTACACCTGACTTCCAATCCTCTGGGAACATCTTCCACATCCATTCTACTACTATCTCTCCCCCATGCTTCAGCATTTCACCACACACTCCATCAATTCCTGGGGCTTTCCCCAATTTAACTTTCTTCGTTGCTTCCACAACTTCTATCCTACTGATTTCTTCCTGTCTTCTCACCTCCCTCCTTCTCCCAGCCATTCCCCAGCCACTTATACTCGCATCACTTCCATCCTCTATGTTCAACAATTCCTTAAAGTGTTCTCTCCATCTGCTCACTTTTTCTCCCTTCTCCACTAGTAATCTACCATTTTTATCTTTCACTCCCCTACTAACTTCACTTCCACCCTGTCTTACTCTTTTCACCTCTTTCCAGAACATTTTCTTACAGTCCCTCCACTTTACACTCAAATTCCTTCCAAATTCCTCATCCACTCTCTTCTTACTCTCTCTTACTACTCTTTTCACCTCTCTCTTACTTTCCACATATAACTCTTTCTTCCGCCTCTCATCAACTTCTTCCACACCCCTATTTCTCATCCATTCATTGTATGCTTTCTTCTTTTGTGCCACAGCCTCTCTCACCTCTTCAGTCCACCACGCTGTTCCTTGCACCCCCCTCCGTCTTCTCTTCCTTCCACACACCACATCACATGCTGCACATATTTCTTCTGTAAATATCCTACACACACCTTCCATGTCTCCCATCTGCTTCAATTCATATTTGCCCAATCGTTCCTCCACTTCTCTCTTATATTCTGACTTTTTCTCATCCTCTTGTAACCTTTCTACTCTCCTTGCAACTACTCCTTCCTCTCGTCTTTCCCTTCTTCTATTCCTCCATCTTACTTGTATCCTAATTCTGGCCACCACCAAGTAGTGGTCAGAAAGTCCACTCCCCCAACCTCTATACACTCTTGCATCCTTTACACATCTTCGCATCCTTTCATCCACACACACATAATCAATCACTGCCTTCCTTTCATTCAGTTCACCACCCACCCTTCTCATCACTCGCCATGTATACCTGTGGATCATTTTATGCCTGAAGAGGGTATTGGCTATCACCAACCCCCTCCCAGCACAAATGTCCACTAACACACTGCCATTCTCATCTATCTCAGCAGGCACACCCCACTCACCAACTCTTCCATCCACCTTCACATTCCCTACTTTACCATTCATATCACCAATCAAAAACACTCTCTCATTCCTTTTAAACTTATCCATGAACACTTTCACATTTGTCCAGAACTCTTCTCTCACTCTTCTAGCACGATCTTGCATTGGCGCATACACACACACAATCACCCACATTTGTATTCCAACTTTCAACTTTACCCATACAATCCTTGACCCAACTGATCCATACTGTCTTATGCTCCTCTTCCATCTTTTACTCACAACTATACACACTCCTTCCTTTGCCCTCTCATTCTCACCTACTCCTGCACATATACCCCATCCATACTCCCATTCTCTCACACTTTCTCCTCTCCATTTTGTTTCAGTTATTCCACATACATCCACTTTCGCACCCTCAAGCACCTGGACAATCTCTCTCTCTTTCACCTCATCATTCGCTCCCCTTACATTCCATGTACCCATTATCAAGTCCTTTGTCCGGTCCTGGGTCGTCCAACTCTCAAATTAATCCAACTCTAAAATTAATCCAGCTATCAAATTAATCCAACTCTCAAATTAATTCAACTCTCAAATTAATCCAACTCTCAAATTAATCCAGCTCTCAAATTAATCCAACTCAAATTAATCCAACTCAAATTAATCCAGCTCAAATAGCCTGGGATTTTTTTCATTCATTATCATCATCAAATCCTACATTGCCCCATGAGGAGCGTAGGAGGCCGGGGCTAGGCAAGTTGGTGCTGACATTTAAGATGAGAGTGACCAGCCTCACTCATCCCTGAGTGGCATTACATGAGCAATAAACCCCAACCACCCCTTGGATATAAACCTGCACCGGCTCAATCCGATTGGAGCGCCTTAATTACCCACTAAACCACCAGGCGCCATAATTTGGTTATATGGTTACCACCCAGCACATCTATCTATCTGTCTATTACACATTCGCATCCAGCTGACCAACGGAATGCACGTGGGTTCGATCCGGGGTTGGGTAGAATAAAGAACAGATATTTTCCCTCTCGTCCCTGTAGTAGTAGTAGTGGTAGTAGTAGCGGTAGTAGCGGTGGTAGTAGTAGTAGTAGTAGTAGTGGTGGTGGTAGCAGTAGCAATAGTAATAGTAGTAGTAGTAGTAGTAGTAATAGTAGTAGTAGCAATAGTAATAGTAGTAGTGGTGGTAGTAGTAGTAGTAGTAGTAGTAGTAGTAGCAATAGTGGTAGTTGTAGTAGTAGTAGTAGCAATAGTCATAGTAGTAGTAGTAGCAGTAGTTGTAGTAGTATTAGTTGTAGTAGTAACAGCAATAGTAGTAGTAGTAGTAGTAACAGTAGTAGTAGCAGTAGTAGTAGTAGTAGTAATACCAGTAGTAATAGCAACAGTAGTTATAGTTATAGTTGTAGTAGTAGTAGTAGTAACAGAGGCACACTAACAATAGTAGTAGTAGTAGTAGTAGTAGTAGCGTAGTAAGCACAATTGTAGTAGTAATAGTGGTTGGATTACACACAAACAGCTTTCCTCACAGCACTATCCTCAGGGGGGGTGAGGATAGTGAGGCAAGGGGGTGAGGTGAGGTAGGCTATCAGAGGGTTTACTGCGATAGACAGACACTCACAAATAATAGATAAACGATAGATAAAACGATAGACAGCCCTACCTTATCCACCTGGTTCATCAGAGATCCTTCCTCCCCGCTGCTCTGTTTTACCACCTCCAGCCGCTCTGTAACTTGACTACGGAACTGTTCTGTAAGCTGTTGGGGTGGAATTGGGCTGTTAGAGGTACAGTAGAAGGCAAAAGTTAGTGTCCTCCTCTATCAATTGCCTTAATCCCGTCAGGGGTGGCCACAAACAAATCGCCTCCATGTCCCCCTGCCATTTCACTGCCCTGCTCCCAGCTCACACCCCCCTCCTCTCCCATATACCTCTCCACTCCATCCCTCCATCTCATCCTTGGCCTCCCCCTCCCTCTCTCCCCCTCCACCTCACTCACATACACTCTCCTCGTTAGTCTCTCACTCTCCATCCCTCCAGCTCACACCCCCCTCTCTCATATACCTCTCCACTCCATCCCTCCATCTCATCCTTGGCCTCCCCCTCCCTCTCCCCCCTCCACCTCACTCACATACTCTCCTCGTTAGTCTCTCACCCTCCATCCTCTCGTATTAGTAAATACATAATAATAATAATGATAATAATAATAATAATAATAATAATAATAATAATAATAATAATAATAATAATAATAATAATAATAATAATAATAATAATAATAAAAAGAATAATAATAATAATAATAACGTAATCAAATATGGAGGATAATTTCTTGATTTTAAAAAATTAATTAAAATTTTAAATACAAATTGAGTGAATATCAAAATGGCCATGACCTTAACTCCATCCTATCAGTGACTCATTCTATTAATTCAGCTCAGGGATATGTTTTAGAATCGAAACCACTACCGTACTACTACTACTACTACTACTGCTACTACGACAACTACTACTACTACTACTACTACTACTACTATAATTATTATTATTATTATTATTATTATTATTATTATTACTACTACTACTACTACTACAATTACTCATTATTATTATTATTATTATTATTATTATTATTATTATTACTACTACTACTACTACTACTACTACTACTAGTACTACTACTACAATTACTCATTATTTTTATTATTATTATTATTATTATTATTATTATTATTATTACTACTACTACTACTACTACTACTACTATTACTACTACTATTTTTATTTTTATCATTACTACTACTACTGCTACTACTACTACTACCACCACTACTACTACTACAACAACACACTTAAAGTCACAATCCCTTACTTTATCCACCTGCTGTAGGAAGGACCCCTCTTGGGAGTTCTGCCGTTCTTTGATGAGTTCCTTGGCTGACGTGGTGAACTGGTCTAGGAGGGAGTTCTGGGAGCCTTGCCTGGTGGGAGCGCTACTTGATGTTCCTGAGGTGATACTTGAGGCGCGGGCGAGCATGCTACTTAAGGAATTCGGCTTCTGTGGCGTTGTACTGGCCTGGGGAACCAATTAATAGCAATAAGTAACAGTAAAGTAGCAGCAGTAGTGACCAAGTAGCAAAAAAGTAGCAATAATACTGATAATGTAGCAATAGTGGTGATAATGTAGCGATAAAGTAGCAATAGTAGTGATAAAGTAGCAAAATAGTAGCAATAGTAGTGATAAAGTAGCAATAGTGGTGATAAAGTGGCGATAAAGTAGCAATAGTAGTGATAAAGTAGCAATAGTAGTGATAAAGTAGCAAAAAAGTAGCAATAGTAGTGATAAAGTAGCAAAAAAGTAGCAATAGTAGTGATAAAGTAGCAATAGTAGTGATAAAGTAGCAAAAAAGTAGCAATAGTAGTGATAAAGTAGCAATAAAGTAGCAATAGTAGTGATAAAGTAACAATAGTAGTGATAAAGTAGCAATAGTAGTGATAAAGTAGCAATAGTAGTGATAAAGTAGCAAAAAATTACCAATAGTAGTGATAAAGTAGCAAAAAAGTAGCAATAGTAGTGATAAAGTAGCGATAGTAGTGATAAAGTAGCAAAAAGTAACCATATGTAGTGTGTGAGTGAGGTGGAGGGGGGGAGAGGGAGGGGGAGGCCAAGGATGAGATGGAGGGATGGAGTGGAGAGGTATATGAGAGAGGGGGGTGTGAGCTGGGGGGATGGAGAGTGAGAGACTGACGAGGAGAGTGTATGTGAGTGAGGTGGAGGCCAAGGATGAGATGGAGGGATGGGGTGGAGAGGTATATGAGAGAGGGGGGTGTGAGCTGGGAGCAGGGCAGTGAAATGGCGGGGGACAGGGTGACATGGAGGCGATTTTTTATGGCCACCCCTTACGGGATTAAGACGTCTGGCAATAGATAGATAGACAGATAGGTAGAAAGATAGATAGTTTTAGAATCCTGTGTAGGTGTGTAATTAATGTGTCTTCTGGGAGGAAAGATGGCACACCTTTACCTGTGTACATCTGATTAATTACTGACCAGGTAACCTAACATGAGTAGTAAAACCAATGTATTTAGATGGCATAGCAAAGGCGTCTATCTGTTTACCGCAAGAAGCCTTCATCCTGTAAGGGGTGGCCACAGACAAATCGCCTCCAAGTCGCCCTGTCCCCCACCATTTGGCTACAACGTATTTAGATGGCATAGCAAAGGCGTCTATCTGTTTATCGCCAGACGCCTTAATCCCGTAAGGGGTGGCCACAGACAAATCGCCTCCATGTCGCCCTGTCCCCCACCATTTGGCTCCCCTCCCCCCAGCTCACAACCCCTCTCTCTCATATACAAAGATGCAGACCACAAAGAAATCACCTCCATGTCGCCCTGTCCCCCACTATTTGTCTACCCTCCCCCTAGCTCACCCCCCCTCTCTCATATACAAAGATGCAGGCCACAAACAAATCGCCTCCATGTCGCCCTCTCTCTCTCCTCCCCAAATGACAGTCTCCCCTTCCTTCTCCCTCCTTCCCAAATGACTCACTCCCTTTGAAAATTTAAACAGTTGGAGTATAAAGACGTTTCAAATCAAAATTCCCGCCAAAACTAAGAACGAATTAACTCACTCCCTTTGAAAATGTACATACAGTGTTCCCTCAATAATCCAACAAAACAGAGCCATTGGTATGTACGGATATGGAGCGTGTACGGATATGGAGCGTGTACGGATATGGAGTGTGTACGGATATGGAGTGTGTACGGATATGGAGTGTGTACGGATATGGAGCGTGTGCGGATATGGAGCGAGTGCGGATATGGAGTGTGTACGGATATGGAGCGTTTATGGATATGGAGCGTGTATGCATATGGAACGTCCGGATAATCGAAGGGGTACTGCAGTTTGAAAATAGAGGCACTTCATATCAAAATTCCCGCCAAAACTAAGAATGAATTAACTCAGTCTCTTTGAAAATGTAAATAGTTCGAGTATGAAAACGTTTAATATTTAAATTCCCGCCAAAACTAAGAACCAATTGACTCACTCCCTTTGAAAATTTAAATAGCTGGAGTATAAAGACGTTTCATATCAAAATTCCCGCCAAAACTAAGAATGAATTGACTCACTCCCTTCGACAGTGTGCGGGGGCGTGGCGTGGTGGGTCGGTCACGCTCTGAAGACAGTGTGGTGACTGACACATCGCTGCTGACGGAGGGGGTGGGGCTGACGTGGGGCAGGGGCGACTGGTTGTTGCTGACGACTGTTTTGGGGGTAGTGGTGGCCGAGTCGCTCTCTGGCGTGAACACCTCATCGCTCTTCTCCTGGAAAAAGAATGGAAAATATGTTACAATGACTACTACTACTACTATTACTGCTATTTCTACTACTTCTACTGCTACTAATACTACTACTATTACTGCTACTACTACTACTATCTCTACGGTACTATTACTGCTACTACTACTACTATTACTACTACTACTACCACTACTACTACCACCACCACTAACTACTACTACCTACACAACCACCACCACTACTACTACTACTACTACTACCACTACTACTACTACCTACACCACTACCACCACTACTACTACTACTACTACTACCTACACCACTACCACCACTACTACTACTACTACTACTACCACCACCACCATCACTACTACTACCACCACCACCATTACTACTACTACCACCACTACCGCTACTACTACTACTACTACTACTTCTACTACCTACACCACCACCACTACCACTACTACTACTACTACTACTTCTACTACCTACACCACCACCACTACCACTACTACTACTACTACTACTTCTACTACCTACACCACCACCACTACCACTACTACTACTAC
This sequence comes from Coenobita brevimanus, assembly GCF_032717465.1. NCBI lineage: Eukaryota > Metazoa > Arthropoda > Malacostraca > Decapoda > Coenobitidae > Coenobita > Coenobita brevimanus. The sequence continues at coordinate 4,903,392 of NC_136989.1, forward strand.
TACTACTTCTACTACCTACACCACCACCATCACTACTACTTCTACTACCTACACCACCACCACCACCATTACTACTACTACTACTAACACCACCACCACTACTACTACTACTACTACTACCACCACTACTAGTACTACTACTACTCCTACTACTACTACTACTACTACCACCACCACCACCATCACTACTACCACCACCACCACCACCACCACTACTACTACTACTACTACTACTGCTGCTACTATCTACATCACCACCACCACCACCACCACCACTACTACTACTACTACTACTACTGCTGCTACTATCTACATCACCACCACCACCACCACCACCACTACTACTATTACTGCTAATACCTACATCACCACCACCACCACCACCACCACCACTACTACTACAACTACTACTACTGCTATAAACACTAGATACAGGAAATAAACTTTGAATTTGTCTGTTATCTTGTTTGGGATTTTTCTTGGAGGGAACAAATTTACGGGTTTCTGGCCTTGGGTTTCTTCTTTTTTACATTAAAGACAAAGGAGAGACCACAAAGAAAACAGGAGACCACTAAGACAAGAGGAGAGGCCATGAGGACCAGAGGACAAACTAAAAAGACAAAAAGGAGATACGAATACAAGATGACCGATGGTACCAGAGGCTCTGTGTGAAGCGACAGAGGGTGCAGGGGGGGCACAGCTGGCACAGGTGGCATAACCAGCTTGTTGGCGTTCTCGATGCTCAGTATTCCCTCGCCGGTCTCCTCATCCTCGTCCTCGTCTCGCTGGTCGGCCGAGGAGAGCGAGGAATGGGACGAGGACGTGGACAGTGACTCCGCCTGACTCAGCGCTGCTTGGGGAGGAGAGCGAGACAGATAGATTAACGAGTACTAGATAGATACTTTTTTTTTAATAACAGAACAAAATAAGAAAATACAGATGAATAAAAAAACTGATCTATACGCCAGATTACTGGTGTCCGCTGTTCATAAAATATCTGTAACAGTTAGACTTGAACAGCTGTGGGTTGAAGTCTGGCGGGAAACAACTCTGGGGAAGCGAGTTCCAGAAAGATGCAGTTCGTGGAATGAAAGAATTCTGATAGGCAGAAGTTCTGCAATATGGCTGAGTGACATTCCAGTCATGAGTGCTACCAGATGCCCGTGTAGCACAAGGGAAGGCATGGAGAGGTGGCACCATGGATGCAACTTTGTCTGAGCATTTGCCATAAAAATATCTGTAAAATAATGCAAGGGAGGCAACATTCCTTCTTACATGCAGGGGAGGTAGTGTATTTGTAATGGCAGGGTTAACCCCTTAATTGTGGGGCGTCACTTTCGTGACGCTCGGAAGCAAGGGATCATACCGCGGGGCATCACTTTTGTGATTCTGTGTTATTTTGAATTCGCCCAGACTTTCAAGTGGTGGCTTGTATCATCTATCAGTACTACCAATGTCCAGCTATACTCAGTTCTGCTGTCACCTGTACTCCCATCCACTGTTGACAGTTTAGCCATTTTTCCCCTCCTTACCTCCCCTCCATTACCCTCTCCTCCCGCCTGACCAGCTGCGCTGCTCCACACAAATCCTGGACGGATTTTTCCACTCATTTTATCCATTGAAATGTGCCCTATGGCCTATTCTTATACAAAATAATATATCAAAGAAAGAGAAAAGGTAATTGATACTGCCATACACCTGGAATGGGCTAATTATCACCTGGCAACACCTCACGTGCACTCGTTCGCTAATTTTCCCTGTTTATTTCCCCTTGAAATATGCCGTATGATCTGTTCTCGTAATAAAAATATATATAAGAAAGGAAGGGAGAAGCCTAAGTGATGTTTACATTCACCTGGAACTACCTGATTTACTATGTATTGACTAGATTTCCTGCCAATCATTTCATAGCGTATATATTAGCAGCTGTCACCACGCTGACACTGGCAGCCCTTCACTGCCCATATACGCCAGCGTTGCCAGGCGTACGATAATTATCATACAAATACAATAATTTGACCGTTTGTACGATGTACAATACCACCTGTACGATAATACGATAATTCAGGAATGGAGACGATAATGCTGTATTGTGTGATCTACTGAAATAAGACAGCCTCCATCCAGTGTTGACCATGGCTGCCAGTGATGAGAAAATAATTATCGATGTCTATACTCTTTAGAGATGCTTGAAGAGGACCAGGATTGCACTACTGATGAAGAATTTGATGCTGATGATGTGTGTAGTGAGTCAGTAGGTAGTGACAGTGATACTCTTACTGTATGTGAAGACAGTGATGATCCAGTTCTGTCCCAGATGTAACACAGGAATGCACAGTGTTATATCAGACACCATAAAAAGCTACACCTGTACAGTACCACCATTATACAAGCATATCCTCAACACTGCTTTCAAATATATGTAATTTTTTTGCATGTACAGTGGTTTTATACAAGATTTATATTTCATCATGTTTTTGGCCAGACTTGGTGATTTATATTTTTTGTGTGATTAGCCATTATCAGTTTTTAAATTTCTGTGTCATCACAAAATAGAGATTCTAAGCTTTCATATGATGTATAATTATCTACATTTTGTTTAATTATGAAAAATATATGTGTATGAGCCATTGCATCCATTGTTTATGTACGTATCCAGAATGAAAGGACCGTATGATATTACAGATGCAAGTATGATAATTTTGACTTATAGTAACGTTGCCTAGGCCACAGCATTCAGTTTACTGTCGTTTTCAAGGGGAGAGTACGTCCGATTCGCGCCTGTCCTTAGTCCCCTGCAAAGGACCCTGTGACCTCAACCCCTACTAAACCTCGTATGGGAAGGGGTAAAGGGATAAGTGACTCTGCTGTGGAACGTGAACTGACTAATGTATCAATGATAATGGTGGACAGTGACTACAAACTAACTGGCGACTAAAACAGTGCAATTGGAAATGTAAATAATGTGTAAACAGCAAGTGAAAGCAATGAATGTAAATATAAGTGAACAGTGGAAAATAGTTTTATAAGTTACTGCAAGTGACAGTGCCTAACACAGTGTAAATAAAATAGAAATGTAAATAATGTAAATAAAATAGAGAATGTAAATAGAAATGTAAATGAGTAGTATTATAAGAATACGAGTATATACCCTAGGAGTAATGAAAGTGAAAGTGAAAGCTACACTCTAGCGTGTATAAATACTTGGAGTATTGAAAGTAACAGATTAGCTCTCTACGCTAGTATACAGGACGAGAAAGGCAATGCCTGGAGTGAAAATAAACTACTAGTACTGAAAGAAACTTATAGATAAATATTGTATATATAAATAAGTGTAATAAAGTACTAGGAATATAAAGCGTGAGTGTGATTATAATAATAAATGACAGCTCCGCCTCAGAATACCATCGGGGAACCAGCACGGGGGGAAAGCTCGTATGTGCTCGTAATTTGCATTGCTTTCACAGTGTTTTGTGTGTGTGTGTGTGTGTGTGTGTGTGTGTGTGTGTGTATGGATTCCAAACTACTTGAAATTCATATAATAGTGTTTGTAGTGGTAATATCAGGCTGTGGTGACCATATTACGGGGTATCGGGAAGTGTAAAGTGGAGACTTCGTTACCCAACTTCAGAGGTCTCCACAAGTCCTGTGGTTGTCGACGAAGGCTCAACAAACATCCCAGGAGAAAGCTGAAGGTATGTGCCATAACCATATGTAATTATAATATTCTAGGACTAATAACTGATTTTTGGCAAATATTTTTAAAAAGTCAGTCGGAGCGCGATTATCCTCGCAGGATGCACACGGCACACTCGCGACATTCTAACAGCTTTGTTCTGAATTTCGTCTAGTTGTTTTAATGCAACCTCTCCACATCCATTCCACAAGGGTAAGAAATATTCAAGCCGAGAGCGCACATGACTCATAAATTACAGCTAACTGCTCGTCAGTGAAGAAGTTACGGACTCTGTACAATAATCCAAGCTTCTTTGAGGCGGTTTAGAAGACAGCTCCTGTGAGAAGAGTGGAGAAATTGCACGATAGTGAGAAAATGGCAGAGTATAAGAACATAGTGGAAGAAAGATTGGGAAGGTATGAGCTAGAGCAGATGGAAGGGGTGGAAGACGTATGTAAGATATTCACGGAAGAGATAGGCGCAGCGTGTGAGGCGGTTTGTGGAGTGAGGAGGAGATGCAAGGGTGTGCAAGGGACAGCATGGTGGAATGATGAGGTGAAACGAGCTGTGGAACAAAAGAAGAAGGCATATGGTGAATGGTTAGCGAGTAGAGGTAGGGGAGAAGATGAGAGAGAGAAGAGAGAGGTATATGTGAGCAGGAGAAGGGAGGTGAAGAGACTGGTGAAGGAGAGTAAAAAGAAAGTGGATGAAGAGTTTGGGAGGAATCTGAGTGTGAAATGGAGAGAGAGTAAGAAATTGTTTTGGAAGGAGGTAAAGAAAGTAAGGCAGTGTGAAAGGGGAAATAGTAGGGGAGTGAAAGATAGGAATAATAGATTGTTGGTGGAGAAGAGAGAGAAATTGAGGAGATGGAAGGAGCACTTTGAGGATTTGTTGAATGTAGAGAGTGAGAGCAGTGCGAGTATAAGTGGTTGGGGAATGGCTGGGAGAAGAAGAGATGAGAGGAGGGAGGAAGAGATCAGTAGGGCGGAAGTAGTGGAAGCGATGAAGAAGATCAAGTTGGGAAAGGCCCCAGGAATTGATGGAGTGTGTGGTGAAATGCTGAGGTATTGGGGTGAGATTGTTGTGGAGTGGATATGGAAGTTGTGTAGATTGGCTTGGGAAGAGGGAAGGGTTCCAGAAAGGTACATACAAAGGAAAAGGGGAGAGAAAAGTATGTGGTAACCATAGGGGTATTTGTCTTCTTAGTGTGACTGGAAAAATATATGGTAGAATACTCATTGATAGGGTTAGGCATATGACAGAGGAGCTAGTTGGAGAAGAACAAGGGGGATTTAGGAAGGGAAAAGGGTGTGTAGATCAGATATTTGTTCTAAGATGTTTAGTGGAGAAGTATCTAGAGAAGGGAAGGAAAGTGTATGCTGCCTTCATGGACTTGGAGAAAGCTTATGACAGAATAGATAGGCAAGGTATGTGGAAGGTATTAAGAATATATGGAGTGGAGGGGAAATTGTTGAGTGCTGTGAAGAGTATGTACGAGGGAGCTAGGGTTACGGTGCGAGTGGATGGTGAGCTGAGTGAGTTCTTTGATCTCAATGTGGGACTGAAACAGGGGTGTGTAATGTCTCCATGGCTGTTTAATATTATACATGGATGGGGTTGTAAAGGAGGTGCAAGGTAGGGCAGTGGATGTGGGGGTGGCTCTAATGAATGAGGGTGAGATTTGGAAGATTCCGGTGTTGCTGTTTGCTGATGATACAGTACTGTTGAGTGAAGATGAATGAGAGCTGCAAGGTTTGGTAGATGAATTTGGGACAGTGTGTAGGAGGAGGAATCTGAAAGTTAATGTAAACAAAAGTAAAGTTACGGTGTTTGAGAGGAATGAAGTCACAGAGTGTGCAGTGAGGTTGGATGGTGAGGATATGGAGAATGTGAGTGCATTCAAGTACTTGGGTAGTGTGATGAGTAAGGATGGAACTTTGGGGGATGAAGTGCATGAAAGGGTACAGCAGGGAAGGAAGGTTGTTGGTTCACTGAAAGCAGTGATGAGAAATAGGGAGGTGAGTATGGAAGTTAAGAAGTCACTGCATGATGGTATTGTGATCCCTACACTGACGTATGGAAGCGAGGCGTGGACCTTGCAAGAGGGGAACAAGTCAAGAGTGAGAGCAGTGGAAATGAGTTACTTGAGAGGAGCATGTGGAGTGACGTGGAGGGACAGGTTGACGAATGAAGAAGTGAAGGAACGTTGTGGGGTGGATGTGGATGTGGTTGAGAAGATTAGGAGAAATACACTGAGGTGGTTTGGACATGTGGAGAGAATGGAGAATGAAAGACTGACTAAGAGGGTGTATATGGGTGAGGTGGAGGGAGGGAGAGGGAGGAGTAGACCGAGCATGAGGTGGAGGGATGGAGTTGAGAGGTATATGAGGGAGGGGGGAGTGAGTTGGGGGGAGGGTAGTCAAATGGTGGGTGACAGAGCGACTTGGAGGCGTTTTGTCTGTGGCCACCCTTTGCGGGATTAGGGCGTCGGGCTATAGATAGATAGATAGTTTTAGCAAGTGATCTGACATGAGAGGTCCAGCTGAAGGCACTGTTAAGTGAGACGCCAAGAATTTCAATACTTTTGGAGATGGGAATATTAGTAGCACTGAGGGTAATGTACGAATCTGGCAATTCCTGTCCATTAGTAAATTGTATATATTTAGTTTTACTAGCATTAAAAGAGACAAGGTTGTTTTGTCCCCATTCACTGATTGTAGATAGATCTTGATTTATGGAGATGGCTGTACTGAGTTGAGAGGTAGAGATATTAGACTTTGTGAATGGATGTCTGAGTGTGAATGAACTATGTAGTGTTGAGTCATCTGCATATAAAGTATATATATTTTTTTGTGTGTCCGACTCTGGGCACATGTTCGGGGCCTATTTCTTGGGGGCAGTCACCTATCCCAAGGCCCAGTAGTCCTACACCTCCACATGTCACCGCTTCGGCGCTAACACCCGCCATCCATACTGAATACATGCTAGGGCTGTTTCATACAGGACTGGCGTGAATGGGATTGTGGGTGACAGATAAGAGATCATTAATATGAACCAGGAATAGGGTTGGCACCAGAACTGATCCCTGCAGCACGCCGGCGAGTGGAAATTGAAATATACATCATCAACTTTTACTCTTATTTGCCTATCACTAAGATATGAGGAGAGCAAAGGAACAAAAGAAGTTAGTCCATAGCAAGGGAGTTTGGACGGTGGTGAAAGGTGCCACCCTGTCGAAACCTTTAGTAATATCAAAGGCTACTGCATATCCACCCCACATCTTCACTACCCC